>NW_008601693.1:28170-52805 GCF_000691845.1 Merops nubicus
AGTCCATTTCCAAAGAGCTGAGCTACCTTCCATTCCCTATGAGGTTGCATCAGCGCTGTTTATCTGGTTATACAGCACAGTTAAGATTTTTCTAAAGGGATTAATGATTTTGGATACCTTGGTTTGTGACTAACTAACTTGAGACACCTCAAAGAGGTCCATATTTAAAAGAAGATCAGCACCCATTCTCTGGCAACTTTCAGTTCAAATTACTTGATGCTTTTAAAAATCTTGGCTGCCTCACCACTGTGGGCCAGTAATTCCATTGTGATGACTGCTGTTGGCCATTTGTGATATAAACTAGTAAATGCACACGTGGAGAGTATCAGACCCGTGAAGAATTTGGGGAAATAGCAGCAAGTATTCATTTACTATTAATTTACTTTGTTAATATCTTCTTTTCTGGCTTACTGGCTAATTATTGACCTCCCTGAGAAAGCAGGAAGAAAACTTTGCATATTTCATTCTCTGATTTCTTGTCTTGGGCATCTCACCAGAAATGTGTTTTTAACAAAGAAAGCATTGTAGTTATGGCACGATAGGGAGAAACATTGCCTGAGGTCCTCTATCATCATACCCGAAATATTTTTATTCGGTCTAATGCCAACTGGTGATCAAATAGTTGTCAGTCATGAAATAGGGATATACGAAGCAATATCTTAATATAATATCTTAATAGGTGTTCAGTGTGATTTGAAAATTCCTAAGGCCTGCTGCAGTCTGCTCAGTTCCTGGAACCAGCATTGGTTAATCTGACACTTGCAAAGGCAAGTGCTCTAATAACAGTGTTGACTTGCCCTCAGCCCATCATTTGTCTTAGCATAACATTTTGTATTTACTCTGATAATTTATCTCCAGAGCTGTGTAATAGCAGATACCTTTGAACATGTCCTCTGGCACTGTTACTTGTCTCAGCAATCATTAACCCATGACATCCTTATGTCCCTGTTCCCTTCTTTTCTGCTTAGATATTCACTTTCATGCTTTTCATCACTTTTTAAAAAAAAAATAAATAAATTGAGGGAGATAAAAAAAAGTGATACTAGTATGTGTATCTTTCTTAACAAAAGTGACCTTCAAAATAAGTGTCTTTTCATTAGAATGTAATAGCAGGCAGCATCTGGTTTGCTCTTTGATGATAAGATGAGTGAATGTAAAAAGAAAATACAGAAGCCTGTAACTTCATCTTACTAGAAATATGATGTTTTAAAACCATATCTAGAGCAGGACTGTTCAGTGGTTATAACGATGTGCTGTTTAGCTGCCCACATGCTAACAGTTACATAGATCAAATATTCATATCTCTCGAATTAGGGCCAGGTAGAGAGGGCTACAGTGCCTGACAGCCTTGAGATGAACTCCTAAAAATAACACTGAAAACTGTGCTCTGCTGCAGGTATTAGATTTGGATGGTAATATTTGCATGGTAGTGTTATTTTTTTGTTCGCTATGCTGGTCTTTGCAAGCACTGGAAATGGGCTGCAGTATTTATTTAAAAAGCAAAATTCTCAATAGACCGTTAGCTTTAAGGCAGAGATGTTTCTGCTGGTGAAATACATAGAGGAGTTTGATTGTTATACATCTTCTGGGCCCTTAGAAAGCCCCATTTTAATACAATATAGACACATGAGAAGTCCTGTTAATTATGAGCTTCATCAGTTTTGATTCATTTCTTGACTAAAGAAAAGTAAATCTATCAGAAATCTCTAATCTGTTACATCTAAACATTTAGAATTTTTACAATTGTATTTTGGCTTTAAAGAAAATTTGCCAACGCAGTCATAAATCTGTATGAAAATGGCAATTCTCCTGAAGCACACTACTGCACTCAACGCATTTCCTGTAAGAGAGTTCTGGGTCTTATGTTGGGATAGTCTGTTAGTCTTCAGTGTAAGTATCAGCGGAGAGAAAGGCATGAGAAGTCAAGGGTGCCAGGAGAAAGTATTGGCTCAGGCTACAGAATTTTTCAGATTGATCGCTGAGGTTCTGCTCCATGCTGTTGAGTATTTCACATTCATGGTTTTAAACCCTTGCAGGCTTCCCAGCCCGCTGCTGAGAACGCTGTCAGTGAGGTGCCCAGCAGTGCCCCGAGGTTCAGGCTGGATATGTTAAAGAACAAAGCAAAAAGATCTCTGACAGAATCGTTTGAAAGTATTCTATCACGTGTGAGTAGCTTCATGTTTATGGCCTCTGCACTTAATCTCATTGTTTTGTTTATTTGATAGATAGAAAAGTCATATTTCTTATCCTTCCACACTGTAGCCAAGCGGCTACTAAAGGTCCGTGGACAAAAATATTTGCGTCTACATGTTAGAAGACGACAAAACAAAGCAGGGCTTTGACAGAGAGAATACCAAGTCCTGGAAGAAGAGAACTAATTGCTAGATAAGAAGTAGCGTATATAGGCATTTACAAAAATTAATATGAAGTTAAGCATGATACCTTATGAAAAGCAATTGTTTTATTTCTCTTTTGGATTTAGAAAAATTAAAAAAGTAATTATAATTGTTCACATCTCTTTATGTGGAAGGAAATTATTAGGGAGTGGACTAATAAAAAGTGGATATTATTAGGGAGTTTTCCAGCTCATTGCAGGAGTGTTGGACTAGGTGACCTTTAAAGGTCAAATCATTCTATGATTCCATGACTAAGCATTCCTAATGAGAGAGTATTTATTGCAATATCTTACCAGGTAAAATTCTTTGTAAACAGTGTCTGGCAATACCTAATAGTAGGAAAAACTTGAGCTCCTGTGTGGTAATGATCCCCAAGAAGACATGTTGGGAAAATGTTTTAAAATGAACAAGTGGCTGAGAGTATCTGCTAAAAGCATACAGCAGCGGTTAAGAAAAATCAGATGTCAAGTTTAAGCACTACTTAAACTACAGAGTGTCTTCTCCTTGAAATATTCTTTGTTTTGCACCTCGTGGAAAAAGTCAGAGGTAAATAATAAGAGATTCAGAAAGACTTTGTTTGACAAAGGATTAAAATGTCAGACCTTTTCTCTAGTTGTGACAGAATGCCAAACAACAAATATTAAGGAACAGAAACTGGGCATTCTTACTTCTCATCAGCAAACAGTTAAACTGCAGCAAGATCTAGTACAGTTTATTGGGTCATAGAGATGCAACTTGCAATGACAAAACTAGGCTATCAAAGCTTATTTCAGACATTGTATCTAACATGTTCCCATGAAGTAAATAACAGCAAAAACATGTTCTCTCTGTTATAATTATGCATATAGAGAGGATTTTTAGCTGAGTATCTCCCCTCCTTCCCAGCCAGCTGTTCTAGAGTTCACCCTCATAAAATCCTGATGTGGGTGTGTTGGGGATGTGAAGTATGTCGTGTTGTTACACTAACTATAGTAGTTACTGTTCTAATTTTTGCCAGTTTGTTCTGACTGGCATGAGCTGTTTTATGTAAGCACAGCTATATATTGGTTGCATTTTCATTAAAATGGCTGTTTTGATGGAAATTCTTTTTTTTGATCAGGTCTGAGGCAAGATGTTTTGTCTGAGCTTCAAGAAGAGAATAGTCACTATTGTGAATAATGATAATGTTTTAAAATTTACTTGGAATAAAATGTAGAAAGCATAAAAGAATGATACCATTTAAGGTCAGGAAGATACAAGTTCCAGAACTTTGTTGGCATATAGGAATCCATAAGTAGTTTTCTTGATATTTCTCTTGGTTACATAAAAACATCAGTGTAACAAATTATACAAAAATATTGGTGCTTTCTTTTTATCGTAGGCATTGAAATAATAATTCTTTCTCTGACAGGGGGGTTGGACTTGATGATCTCCAGAGGTCCCTTTCCACCCCTAACATTCTGTGATTCTGTGAATTCCAGAAATTATATTTTGCTGTGTATTAAATTTATGCCGGTTTAAGTCCTTTGTAATAAACAACCTTTTTGTTTCTTTCTGTCTTGGTAAGAAGTACGTAGTGTGAAAATTTCCTATTTGGAATACAGAAGCTACTTTAGTTATAGTACGTATGTGCAATATGTGATTATGTACATATAATGGAGAGGTTGTCATTGCCCATGAGAATTCCTTAATTCCATAGGATCCTATAAAGTGTCTGTGACAGTCCTGAATGAAGCTTCTGTTTCTCACGGGGCAAAGGCTGCTCTTAGGCATCTCAGGAAATTCAATTTAGATACTGTCTTTGAAAGTTACAGATCCTGACTCTACTACACACATCTCTTTTTGGTATGTCCTGTATATCATAATCTTAAGTGCTGGTGTGCTTTATCTCTGCAGGGCAGTAAAGCCCGAGGGCCACTGGACAGTTCTGGTGCTGTGGATTTGGACAGCTCCATGTCCAGTACCTTGAGCAGCACAAGTAAAGTAAGTGAAGCCTGAGGTGAATGTATGTGTTTAGAAATTTCAGATCACATTCCCTGAAGCAACTAATCAGATGTGAAGCGTGATTACCAACTGCTCATATAACTGTTCTGTTTTAACATTTTGCATTTTGTTTTGATTATTTTTTTGGAAGCGAACAAGCTAACTGATTGTGTGCGAGAGGAAATAAACCCAAGAACAGCCAACCCATGTGACAAAAACAGTATCACAGAGTAGGGTGTGTAGATAACGTCCTTTTCTCCCTACCTGTAAGAATCCTGCTGCAATTTCCTGATCCACAGATTGTATCTTTATTCCTGTGCTGAGTCCCTCTGAGGGTGACAGGACTGCATTTGTTGCAGGCAGCCTCTTGGATCAGCCACTGCCTTTCTGGGGTTGTTTGGTTGGATGGTTGTTTTTCTTCGCCCACTTGAAGTAATATTTAAGCTTTTTAGAATTTGCTAGTTGGTTACCAAAATAATTTTTCATATATGTAGCATGTGGGGCTGGCTCATGGTAAATATGTCCTTCTCTTCTCCAGAATTTTCAAGCTGCGTTCAGGTCTTTCATTCTGTTCCCCATCCTATAAAAAAGAGCAGTGCAAGTGGGTCTTCACTTGAATTAGAAATGCCTTGTACTGCATATAAACATGTATTTTGTATGTGTATGTCTTATTGTGAGAATATATATATGGGACATAAAGTATTATATAACATCTGAATCTTGCAAAAAATGTGCAGCAAAACAAGTACAATAATTCCTATGCTGCTGATCCTAATTGGTTGATTTCAGCCCTGAAAGTGAATGCAGGATTGCAGTCATAAGAAACATAAAACTAAAAGAAAAGGAGTACTTTCACTTTGCATGGATAGAAAGCTTTTAGCCTGAACAAACCAGTGTAAACCAAGAGCACAGGAGAAGCCTGTCATCGTCTTTCCTGGAGGCAGCCTGGCGCTCTGCAGAGTTGGGTACAGCTGTTGGTGCTGCCCTGGTGCCAAGGCACCTACCATAGATGGTCATGTCAACCATCAAAGATTGATTCTTTGAGCTATCGTGATAAAAGTGTGCAAGTTTGAAGCAGGTCTCTGTGGGATGTGAATAATGACATGGACTGCATCGCCAAAGACTGATTCCACACCATCTATTGATAACCTTTTTCTCACTGCTAGGAACCACCACTGTGTGAAAAGGAGAAAGACAGGGTTCCTGCACTTCCTTCAGAAGGCGCTGTGAAGACCAGTGGATCAGTGGGTGACCTCTCCAGCGACACAGACAGCTCTCCCGTGGAGCAATCTGTTACCTTACCTCAGCAGAGCTTTCGGAGGCGAGCAAACACACTGAGTCATTTGCCAACAGAAAGCCAGGAGTCTCTGGTACCTGTTGAAACATCGCCATCAGTTCCCCAGAGGAAACTTATGAGGTACCACTCAGTGAGCACAGAGACTCCTCACAAAAGAAAGTAAGACTTATTAGGAGCAGGCTATGATTTCATTTGTTGAGGGCATATGTGGGGATGATAATTGCATACCAGGTATGGCCTCTTAATGGATAAGAAATGTACTGCAGCAGTGTGTCACTCTTCAGAGGTTTGTAGGTACTCTGTTTAAAAACACTTTTAGCACTGTGCTTTCCACAGGGGAGAGAAAATATGAGATACATTAGTTCCACAGTATATGTCACAAAATGAAGTGTAAACACAGCACAGGATTGCTCCTAAGGGGTTCGGTTCTATTTTTGCAAGCAGTATGAATTCATTTTTGTTGTTTTGATCTGTGAGCAGTATAAATAAATGCTACCTCTTGTTGCCTATTTATAGAGAAAAATTCAGTAGCATTTATGCAGAAAACCTTACTAATTGTTCAATTCATTGTGACTTTAAAATGACATACAAAACTGGCAATTAGACATTTATAGTTGCCTAATTGTTGCTAGAGGTGAGGCTCCTGTCTAGCTTTTCAATGAGCCTATGTAGATTTTATATGCAAAACCAAGTTACTGCTTGCCTTTGTGCTAGTATTCTTCAAGCTGTCCTCCCTCAAAAGCCTGCCTTTACATCTCTGAAATCTCCACTTAACTTTATGGCATTTTTTCCCCCCTCTTTCTATCTGGAGTTTTCCAATTACTGTGAAAACATTTCTGTCTGTAGGCTTCTAGTTTTATTACCAAAATGTCTTTTTTATACAAGTTAGACAGTAGAAAATCTGTAATAAGTTCCAGCTAGTTTTTCCCTGCAGGAGGCAAGGCAGTAAACAAACATGCCTGACATAAGTGATGACAGTGGAAAAAAAAAAGATAATTGTAGTATTTGAAAGGAAACATAGCCCGCTCGGGTTGCCTTTTTGCCCCTTTTTTGAACCTTTTCAATTATAAATGTTTTTGTAGTGCAGTTTAGGACTTGTGTTGTTCATCTGTAATCTTCATGAGAATTGCCCTAGTGCTTGGAGCTTCTTGTTCAATCAGCTCTATCTTATTATAGGAATGCAACTAGAAATTAAGTGTATTTTTTATTTCCTTGGTTATTTCTGTTTGGGTTTGGTCATGTTATTTTTAGTAAGATCTGAGTGTGCCTGATCCCTCTCATAAGTCAAACCAAAAAGAAATCAACAGAACCAGGGGAATTGGAAAACTTAGAAGAAAAGTATACTTAAAGTTCTCAAGAATAACTGGAATGGTGGACTTTTCAAAAGTCTTGTACATTTTATGAGTGTTTTTGAACAGCTTACCTCAGTTCATGATTTGTTTACGAAGTTTAACTAAATTCAGTTCTTCATGTAGCATTTCACTTCTCATCCATTAGAACTCCTGATCATATGCCTGACTTTATCATAGAAACCAAGAGGAAGCACATGTGAGGGAAAAGAAAGGGGCGTATTAGTGAAAGTGCTTTGGGAGTTTAAATTTAGTCATACACTGAAAATGACTTGCTGAAGCCTCTAAGTGTGTATTTGGGACTTTGCTGCTTGGGTTAAAATGTTCAGCCTCTTAGAGAAACTGCAGTAACTGTGGAAAAACATAGGAAATGGCTCATTTGTATATGCCAGGTCCCTTTCAAGGATTAGAAAAGGGATTTCACTTTTTTTTTTTTTTCTCCTCCTTTCCTGTCTTGCTGTGTTTTGTTCTCTGTGCTGCCTCAACTCCATCACTCTGGTTGGAATCCCACTGTACGGTTTGAACACATCTCTCGACGAACCTAAAAGTTCTTCTGGCCAGCTTGCACCTTCTCCTACTCTAGCTCGTCTTAATTCCTCGGCCTCTTCGCCCAACTTTTTTAAATACCTAAGACATAATTCAAGTGGAGAACAAAGTGGGCATTTTGCACAAAAGAGGTGAGCTAGCACCTGTACGTAGTTTTGGGTAGGGTTTGTTTTACCATGTCAAAAATATGAAGGTCTGTAGTGTAAATAAATAAAATAATTTAGTATAGACCCAAGGTGATAGATTTTTATCAGAGAGGAACTCTTCAACTGCTCTGTTACTGAATGTAGAGCTGCTACTTGCACAATATTTTTTTTTTTTAATAAATAAAATTATTTCAGACACATGGATACATGACTTTCTTCAGAGCCAGTTGCTCCAAAGCAACTTGTTGTTATGCAGCAGACAGCAGCGCCGCTTAAATTGTGTGAGGGATACATTGCCAAGAACCTGTGATCCAGCTCACTCTGTCCCTCATGAATCATTCAGTTTTGTTCTGCTTTGTTCATGGTAACACAGAAATTTATTAATACCCTTTTGAGCCTGACAAATTTAGAGGCAAATTGAGTAAGTTAAGTAAATGAGGAAAGAAGTAGCAAAAAATGGAGAGCTGATATAAAAAACTCCACAACCAAACAAAAACCACAAACAAAAACAAACAAACAAACAAACAAAACACAAACAAAACAAACAGGAAAAACAAACGAACAAACAAACAAAAAAAACCACAACACCCTCACTCCCTCCAAAATCCAAGAAAAAACAAACAGAAAACCCCAACCCACCAGCTTGTGTATTTGTCTTGGTTACTTTGAGCAATATCAAAGTATATTTTTCCGTGCCTCCTTTCCTATAACAGAAATGTATATGGAGAATATTGAGAAAAGGACGTGAATACATAAATTCCCTAAGAACCTGAAACAAGTAGCTCCCTAAAAATATTAAAGGTGAAGCCCTTTCTTAACCCTTTGAGCTAAAACTGCTGTTTTAGTTCAAAAGGCTCATGAGACCAAATGTCCTTGGAAATGCTGTGAACAGTCACTGGACGTTGGCAAGCAATTTTTATTGCTGTTGCTGTTTACTGTTTGGTCTTGTTCTCTTGGATGAAAGTTTCCTGTTTCCCCAAGGTGAGAAAATACCTGAGAAAATACTCGGAGAACCTTGTTTCACCAGTTACTTCAGTTGTATTTGCTGAGTACTAACTAGCATCTCCCTTAGTTTAGCTTCACCTCAGAAGTATGGTATAGGTCAGGGGAGGAAACGTGAGTCTACAATGTCCTCTTTACTCTTCATTTTAATAAGACTTACTTGAATCTTGAAAGTTAAATTATCAAAAGTAGATTTTTTTCCAAGTAGATTTGGTAATGATTCTGCACACACAGAAGCAATTTCTCATTCCCTTTCCCTGTCATTTAAGGACAGACCATATTGAACCTCTAAGCAACAAGACTGCAAAGGGGAGTTGATAAGAGATAGCAAATGGGTTAATGAGTTTAAATCAGTACAGTCAAAGTGCCCAAGGTGATTGTATTCTGCAAGTGAAATTACAGTGTAGTTGTGATGGATTTACAATGTGATTGTAAGTGAAACCTGTTTGCAGGGCACACCATGCTACAGCCTTATCTTCCTCATGCTCAGTACCAGCTACTGAAGAATAACTTCACTCTATACTGTAATTATCCCAGAGTATCTCCCCAACACATTCACATCTTCAGGAGACAGTACAGTATGCCATCCAGATGCATCACTATGGTTTATCAGAGGCAGTTCTTTCTTAATCCTAGTTTTTCAGGAGTAAATTCTCCTGTTTGTGCTTTTCTCTACACTTCTGAGAAAAGGTCTTCTAGGATCTTCATACAAGTAACTTTCTATGTTTTCATTCCATGCAGAAACTTTTAATTCTATTAGTTGTTCTCACTTCGTTCTGCCAACCTTCTTCTGAGTATGTTGAGGGCTTGTTATTTTAAAAGAAAGAGCAGAATCATGTTGACCAGAAGGGTGTTGATGACATTTGATTAGTGCTCCTGTCTGTTGCATAAACAGAGCCACAATCCTAAATGATCAGTCAGAAGGCTCAACTTTTAACTTAAAAGTTCTAAGCTTGTCTTAATAAAACCTTGTTAATGATTTACAAAATTATTTTTTCCAAAGTCTTGCTTTTCATTTGCCAGCATTATGATTATCAGTGCCAGCTTTTCCTAACCTTTTCCCCCAAAACTTAGTCAATCATTGAAACTGATATTGGTGTCAGTCCTTATTAAACCAAAGGCATTTACTTGAAACATGCACTAAAAATCATGGGATATAGCAAAGAATAATATATTTTCTGGAAGTATATTTATTTATATTGGAACATTTTAGTTTGTCCAGACAAATATGTATTTCAGAGTAGTACTTGTTAGCAGTTTCAGATTTTTTGACTTTGGCTTCCTTGAAATTCAGGCCTTCAGGATTTAGCTGCTTTTTGTTTGAAACTTAGCAGTATGTATTATTTTTATTCTGTGGATTTAACCTTCTTTGTTCTTAACTATACTTTTTCCAACTGCACTCTCAGCATCTCCTACCGCACTGCCTTAAGGAAAAAGCTTCATTCTTCCTCTTCTGTGCCAAATTTCTTAAAATTTCTGGCTCCTGTAGATGAAAATAACACCTCTGACTTTAGGACCACAACAAGGTAGGGTTCTCTCTTAAAGCCTGAAGGTAAAACTGTGATTTCAAAGGTTTGTTTGTCTGAAGTATTTCTGATGCGTCTTGCACTTGCAAAACCTGATTTGTGCAACAGTTCACTTGCATGTATTCTGCATGTGATTGCTGTCAAAGGGATGGAGCTATCCCTGACTCCCATTAAGACTGCAGAACTTAGCCATTTTGATGTTGTAATGGTCATGCAACTTCCATCTGTGTACTTCAGTGATTATTCCTGCCAAAGGACTGTATTACCTGTTTTCAATTAAGAGAATATATGCGGTTCATCCTAAGTAATCTTAGTGTCCTCAAATTGGAAGGAGAGGATGGCCTGTAAAATGCTCCTCCCTGTTGTTTCCAGAGCTATTTATCTAGAGCTAAGCTCATTTATCACTTTCAGCTTCAGCAAAGACTCATGCAGCCATTTAGCCAGTGGTTGGAATAAAACAATGCATAAAGATGTAACAGGTGAAAGTTGTTCATGGGATTTTTAGTAGGAAAACAGCATTGCTGTTCACTGTTTAATTTAATATTCTGAATAAAGACCTCTGTAGGTAGTTTGTTGATTACATCAAAGGAGTAACATCCAGGGTTCCTGGACACTTGCCAAGTTTGTTGCTTATTTCAGATAGTGACTTGCAAAGACAAAGATTAAAAGTTTTGCTTCCAAGTCTGTGTTGAGGAATATACTGCATACCCAGTTCATGGAAGGTTGGAAGTGTAATTGGTGTTTATAAAGCTTATTGTTGTGTGCTGATAAAAGGCATCAGCAGTTTGTGTTTTCTGTGAATAATTGCTAGATTTTGTGGATGGCACTTAAACAGCAGAATGGTAGAAATGCATTATGATGCGTGCCTTTAATGTGTTGTGTTTAATACACTGTTGCAAAGAAAGCTGAAAATTGCTTAAAACCGGAGAAAGCAGATTGCACAGTGCTGCCAGCCCCTTTTGGTGAACCTAAGAGATGTTTGCAGACTTCTGCAAGCACGCTGCCCCAGAGCAAGCTTCACCCACCTGGCGCTGAGAGCTCGATTCAGCATGTGCGCAGCACTCTGCACGTAGCTGTACCCACCGCAGACTCTGTCGCTGTTGCGGGGCGGTTCAGGTAGCCTCCTCACAAGCCATTCTGTGTTCTGCAATTGTAGCGACTCCGAGTCCAAACACAGCCAGCAGGCCGTTGGTGCAGACAGCCCCGTGAGGACTCGACGGCATTCGTGGAGGCAGCAGATATTCCTGCGAGTGGCCACCCCCCAGAAAGCCTGTGATTCCCCCAGCCGATACGATGGTAAGCCCTGGGCTTGTTTGCTCCACAGACGTGGCTAGTGGATGCAGTCTGTGACATGTGGGTCGCTGTGTCCACCGAGTGGACGTATGTGCCCCATGCTCCATTTGTACTGCCTTTCCAGTTTCCTGCCTACTTTTTGGTCGTGCCAAGCTCATCAGCTGTTGACTTTTTATTTTTCAACTTTGTATGTAGCATAGTTCTGATTGTGTTAAAATAACTAATCAGGGAAGAAATTATTTTCATGTGTAGTGTTTTAACGAGTTCTGTGGGGGGAAAAAAGTATCACCAAGTATTTCTGTGAAGAAAAGTTGATGCTTCAATTTCATCTTTCCGTGCTGAAGTATAGAACTATGATCTAGAAGAAGCCAGGCCTAGCAGAAGGGATTAAATTTCTCTTAAGACCTCAGTTGAATCCTGCACTGTATACTTCATACCAGACTGAATTTGACCTTGTGTATGCTGGTCCAGTCTGTGACATTTGCCAGTTGACTCATAGTTACCCACTCTTTTTATTTCCTGAAATTCTGTACAGATAAAAAACAACAGACTGGAAAAAAAATCACTGCACATAAGCATGCAAGCACATAAGCATGCAACCACATCATTTTATGCATCACTTTGTGAGCCACACAGTGCAGCACATGCTGAGGCCAAGAATGCCTCAGAGAAGCTTGTGGCTATAGATAACTGTCTCTGGCTCACTAAAGTTTGAATTTCACAGTTTTCTGCAAGCTCTGCCTTCTGACTGATCTCTAAGGCCGTTGTATAAGAAAAAAACATAAGGGAACAGGAAGGAACAGTAAATTACAGTAAATTTAGTAAAATAACCATCTTAGTATCACTGAGACATTTCTTGCATGTCAAGGAGACACCTTGATTAACTGGACACAGCGCGTAACAAAAACATTTCTGTCATTAATGCACTGCTTGCAAAATAATTGGACTGGCAGTGGAGTAAGTTGTGTATGGGCAGGGATGCCTCTCAAATTCAGTGTACTTCAGAACAAAGTAATTTCAAGAGCATGTTGTGTAAACATACGTGTGAAATGCTTTCCTATACTTCAAGGCATATGAAGGAGCTGGTTCAACCTCAGCTGTTCTGTGAAGCTACTCTTTTTGCAGGTTGATGCATCTTTTTGACTGGAAATAGTCTGACTGTTTTCTGAAAGCCACAAAACCCTTCCATATTAAATAGGAAAAAAAAAACCAAACCTAAATTGCCTCTCCAGGTATTTCCTCTGAGACATAATAGCTGCAAGATAGAATCTTAACAACCTACAGCTGGGTAAGCAAAATAGCTGGAGAAACAAGTGTGGCCAGAATGGAAAACAGGAAGTGCTATTAATAGGAGGAGCAATTTAAAATATCTGGCCTTTTTCTTTACTCTTGTTTTCTTTTTCTGGTTTTGTTCCAACATACTCAATTTATGAACAAAGGGAGAAAACTCAGTTAAGTTGGGAGGGAGGGACATTTATTATTATTGATAACGAGTATTGTTTTTTTCCATTTGGAATTCCATGCGTCTCTTGGAACATTTCTGGCAGTAGCAGGTACTCACTCCTGATCCAGTCTCTCCAGCCTTTAAGAGCTGCTGTGCAGATGATCTTACATCAGACTCACCATCACACTTAGGAACCTCTGTTGCTCCAAAGTAAATGTTACTAGCTATCATTTATCATCTTGTTCCTCTTTCTTTCATATTCTCTCAGGGAGAAGCAACACATGCACTGAGATTTTTTAATTTTATAAGTTACCTATACTTCCTTTTTTTTTTTTTTTTTTAAGTCTTTCTTGCTCTTTTTAGACTGATTTCATTTGGAAACAGAATTTATGCAAACAGCTGATGTATCACCAAAAGCTCAGTTTCTGCCAAATGGGGCAGAGGGCAAAGAAGGTTTTAAAGATAACATGTTTTTTCATGTTCTGCAAGGTAAGCACAAAGAGAGGGAAACAAAGGAACATTCATGAGTTTTCCTTTGTAGACTGTGACTCCACTGACCAAATTCTCCATTCAAATGCAGTAGCCCACACACTACTCCAGGGTACTCTGCAGTTAACCAGTAAGAAAAAGGGCTAGGAAGTTTTTAAAAGCTAGTAAGTCAGCCAGCCAGGAGACCCAAATCTTCATGAGTCATAGACAGTGAAGTTTTTCAAGCTTAACACAGGCTGCTTTACTAGCTGGACATGAGCTGGCAATGTATGCTCACAGCCCAGAAGACCAACTGTGTCCTGGGCCCTATCAAAAGGAGTGTGGCCAGCAGGTTGGGGGAGGTGATTCTGCCCCTGTGCTCTGTTGAGACCTCACCTGGAGTACTGTGTCCAGCTCTAGAGACCTCAGCACAAGAAGGGCATAGACCTGCTCAAGCAGGTCCAGAGGAGGGCCACAAAAACAATCAGGGGGCTGAACCACCTCTCCTATAAAGAAAGGCTGAGAGAGTTGGGTTCGTTCAGCCTGGAGAAGAGGAGGCGCCAGGGAGACATTATTGTGGCCTTGTACTTAAAGAGAGCCTATGAGAAAGATGGAGAGTGTTTTTAGCAGAAAAAGAGGTAATGGTTTTAGACTAACAAAGGGTAGATTTAAACTGGATAAGAGGAAGAAACCTTTTACAATGAGTGGTGAAGCACTGGAACAGGTTGCTCAGAGAGGTGAAGCCAACTGCACTTTTGAGTCCCACTGTCTTGCATATCTGGATCATTTACTTCTTTAGGAGGTGCTCCTAATTGAGCTAGAACTTTGTTTTCTGTAGTTCACCTGAAGAAAAATGATTGCTGGCTGTGCTTTGGTGGTTGTGTCGTGTATTACCAGGCAGAGAGGGTGATGGTTTGCAGACAAGTCATTTGAGAGAAGGGGTTTACTTTATGTCAAGGGTATTAATTTCTTACTAGTTCAGGAATAAAATTAAAAACAACCCTAAATCAGTAGAGTTGTGGTTTTGTTTTGTTTTGTTTTTTTAAAATACAAATAAATGTGCTAGAAAGGCATTTTTTTCTCACTAGTTGAGATACCTGCTTTGCCTGATGGCTGAACTCAATGCAGCCACGCTTGGCCAAAGCAAGAGCTCTGACACAACAAAGCCTTGGGTACAGGAAACCATTACTTTTGGTTGTTATGGGAGCAATGTCTCATGTGCAGGCACTCCTCCAGCCACCTCCTGCTTGTGGTTGCTGCCACTTTCCCCTTTTCTTGCTATTCTCCCCTGCTTCTGTACACAACTTTACAGTGAAGTGCATCAGAGAAGCGCTGTGTAGCTTGCTGCCTGCTGGGACAGCCAGGTGATCTCTGGTAAGCCTGAAGATGAGGCTGATCTTCAGTTCAGGGATCTAGAAAGGGTTTTTGGCATGGGTGAAATAATCTGTAGAGGTTTTTATTGCTTTCCAGCTGGTAGCTGGAGGTTTGCAGGGTGGAATTATGCCAGTTCTGTTGTAGCAAGCTGCCGTTCAAATGTCCAACCTCGTCTCCTGCTGTTTGCCACTTCCCGTGGAACGGTAGTGCTGCTGCGGGTGGTGTGGAGCACTGGGGGGCAGCATTTCTCTCACCACAGCCCCGAGTCACACCGTGTCTTACCCTCTGTTGTTTTTCTTTTCTGTTTACTTGTGGAGGTGGAATAAGTCTAGTATCCTGCAAAGTGTAGAGGTAGAAGAAGAGGAGCACAGGTCGCTTACAGAATGAATCATACTTTGATCTGTTAGAACACTATATTTCTTTTGAAAGAAGGTTTTCATTAATCTCTTTTTATGAAGCTTTTTTGGCCTGTTTCCTATGTATGACTACACAAAATTTACTCTGGCTCTCCCACTGTTTTAAACATTCTAAGTAATAAGAGTGTTTCTTCAGTTCTTTGTTTTTTACTTTTATACGTGCCCACCCTACTTGCAGCCAGATCTTCATATTTCTGTAGAGTCTCTAATGAGAACCACATTCTGTGGCTATGCAGATGGTTTCAGATGGTTTAGAATTTCCTAGTTCTCTGCCTTCACTGTTAAAAAGCTGAAGGAGTGATCATTTTAAGCCAGCTGAAGTATGGGCTCACTCAAAAAAGGTGGTCAGTTTTCTAGTCCCACTCACGGTATTACACGAGCTCTAGAGCAGGCAGAGGGAGGCAGGTGGAGACACGTGTCTGGATGCTGAGGGTGAGTGCTCTTACCCTGCTCAGCAGCAGAACACACTTAGATCAGTACACAGTAGTCATGAAATTTCACCTTGCACTGCAGTGCAGCAGGATATTTGTATATATTTATTCAGGATCTACAAGCCTCTGTGCAGGGGATTATTTTCACTATGGTCCTCACACGTTGACTGTTCAGAATTTTTTTCAGATTTTTATAACAGCCGTGTTAGTGTTAAGTTGGAGAATGGATGATGTATTTTAAGGTGGACAGTGGTGTGGAGTTAATGTGTTGAACAGTGAAAGAAATTGCCATTTGGAGGAATGAGGTGCTTGGTATTGTTTAGCAGTACTCAAAAAACAGATTCAGAGGAAACAAAGGAACTTTAGCCAGAGCTCCACAGTATTTTACAACTTGACTTGCAGGAAAAAAAAAAAATTCTTTTAGGAAATACAAGTATCTGTCTACAGAGGAAAAAAACCTTGATTTATTCATTAAAATTAATTTGGTTTCAGCACACACAAAGAGCAAACTGTTAAATTATAAGTGCTGAAGAAAAGTTTGTATTTGAAGAAATGTTATTGTTAAAACCAGCTGTGGTTAGCACCTACCTATCTGTCTGTGTGTTTTGTAGTGAGGGTTATATCTCTTCCATTATTTAAGCAAAAATATATTTTAAATAGTTTTGTAGTAGCATTGCAAATACTGTAATCTGTTGCTTTAGCAATCTCTATTTAGAATGTTTATGTGATGTAAATTAATAAAATTAATAGTAATGTCTCCTCCAATACTATTTTGATGGTTCTTTCTTAGAAACAAAATTAATTAACTAATGACTAGTTTTGTAAATGCTGTAATAAAGCCAGCTGGTTAGAACTGATTACTCAGTTCTGCCTGTTTCACAGTGAATATATGCTCATAATCTTGATTTGTGACAGCTTCTCTGCCCATTGAAATACCAGGCAGTCATTTCTCAGGGCTTGATAATATTAACAAATGAGTCGCATTTTGAGGTGGTGATTATTTTTTAAAAAAGCTCTTGGTTTTAAAAGAAAAATCAAACTCTAAAGCATCTCTCAGAGCTGCTTTTAATCAACTGTTGAAATACACAATTTTCCAAGAATTCCTTGTTCAGCCATTGTCTTGAGTTGTGTGTCAGGCTAGAAGAACTTGTTGCTTCTTGTGATTCCATATCTGAAGCTTTCTGGTAACAGAAGGCTCCTAGTTGCTTTACCACATTTGGTTATGAAGTCAAACATTCCAGACATCTGTGTAAAGTAATAGGAATATTCTATCCTCGGTTATAGAAGTTTGCAGTTTCTCTTTAATTTTGTATCATGTATGAAAGAAGGTGTTGCCTTACCTGAATGGAAGATCTGAAGAGAACTAAGGGTATTATCAAAGTTTTCTTTCTTTTGGGCAATTTAATCTTACATGGCTGTAAAGATTCTCTTGTTTGTTTGCTAAACTGAATTTTGTAATTTTTAAAATGCAACAAAGAAGAATAGTCTAAAACAGAAAATAAAAAGCTTAATGGAATTCTTCTATCCACGTTCTCACCATATCTTGACTGACTTCTTAACCCTGGAGAGCAGATGTGACTGGTAAACACTGCATTTAGAGAGCCACGTGTAGAAAGCCTCCTCCCTGTTAGCTTCCTATTCCCTTACAAAAATAGAACAAGCCTTTCTTTTTCTATGTGAAGTGTTGCAGTTTCTAGTCAAAGATGAATCTTGTTATCTTGGTTTTGGTATTTGAGGTTGCTTAGGCTAAGTGCTTCTGAAAGAATGTTTTTAAAATTTAGGCTTTTAGATGGGTTTGTCACTTCTGTTGTTTTTTATTTTGTGGTGTGGTTTCTCTTAGAGGATTTCCTTTTTTTCTTCTTTCTGGAAAGCCTTGTTTAATACTGAGGTTAGTTGATTAATGTTTTTCTAGTCAATTACAAATGAAATTCCCTTTAAAAATAAGGTTTAAGGCAACATTTTAATAATTCACTGTTGGAATACTTTAAAGTCCTCCCACAGGTCCCAGCAAATGCTCTATATTTATTGTAGCTTCTTCTGGAGCTAATGAAATTTCCTGTTTATGTAATTACCCATCAAATAGATTACTACTGCAGGCATTCACCAGCGTTTTGTTTACAAACATTCTTCAGTGTGGTCCCTTGTAGCAATATACTGTGATACTTTCTTCACCACCTTTTGTACTTTCCTTTGTGTGTCATCTTCGCACAGTAATGATTTTTGTAATGCATTTGTTGAGCCTTTTGGAATGCAGCAATACTCTGCATTTTAGGATTGAAGTACTGCCACAGGAAGCCAAGGAGCTGGTTACAAATGAATGGATCTGCTGTACAAATTCCATCTCAGTCCATTGTTTCTGTTGGCCTTGTCTTTTCTTGGGTAGTATAAGCAGTGGGAGCATCAGAGCAGTACTCCTGGGGTACGTATGGATGTACTAGTGCATTTGCACAGCATTGCCATCTGCTTTATGAGCAGTTTCATCTGCAGTTCTTTGCCTTGCACAAGTTCTCACAAGAACAGGAAGTCTGGTGGTTTGCCCAGTGAAGAAACGTAGTTTGGATCCACAGACTTTTAGAAGTATATTGAGCAGAAGAATATTCTGAAGTGCAGCCCAAGTCTCAGCTTCAAATGGAAAATAGCATGTGTTTATAAAATACAATAACGGTTTTTGAGTCCACTTGCCCAGTCCTGAACCTATAAGGCATGATAGGCCTATAGAAGTAGCATGTATGGAAATAGAAATTTATATAGAAGCTATAGGGAAGGATGCAACATATTTGAAAGGAGTACAGGTTAAACGTGGAATATGAGTCAACAAAAGGTGATGAGGTTGGCAGATGAACAAGGAAGCAGTTTTTCAGTGTGTGCTGAAGTATTTAGATCCTGCTGACTTACTGATCTTATAAAAGTTTTGAAGGCTGCACATTACTTGGATTTTAACACATGGCAGTTTGATTCGGTGGAACGTGAGCTACTGGTTATGTTCAGCTGAATTGCTCTACTAATGATCTTTGTTTTCTTTGCTATCCTCCAGATCATTTGTGCATAATAAAGAAATATTCAGTTTCTTGTTAGAGTATTTCTGCTCCTGTCTGTTCTTGATGTGGAAGCTGGATGGTGTGGCTGTTGATCACTCTGTTGTGTATTCGTGGACAGGGGTTACTGCTGACTTACCAAATGTCTGATTTTTTTACTTTACCTTGAGGAATTACCTGCACAGTCCACCTTCCTTCCTTCCCCCCATTCCCCCTCCCCTTTACCAGCCAAACAACTGATGCAACTCTGTAAACTTCACAGAGGCCACCTGAGCAGTCAAACAGGTTACTTTGGGTTTCTATACATCCTGCTACATGCCAGCATGGAAGTGGGAGGGAAGGCAGGTTGTGAATGTGTTGCACTTTATCAGAACAGACTTTAGACTTTCTGTCAAATGTCCACAAGTCATAAGAAGAAAGAAAGAAAAAAAGTAAAGATAGAAAAGGAGCTGCCATTTGGAAGACAAAATCAAGCCTAGGACTCTTCCACAGAAGAATTAGAGGTAGGGATGATAATTGTAACTGTCCAGCCTGTAGAATTCTGCAGCCTTTCTGTCTTTTCTTATAACCTTAACCATTGTGAGTTAAAATTTCTTTTAGTATATACTGATCATAATCAGCTTTAGTCAGTAACAGAAAAGAAGTTTTCAGCCTAAATAGAAACAGGACCATGGACTTGAGTAATTAATGCTTTGCATTATTTGTTTCAGGTGTTGCCAGAGTAAGTTTGCTCACTGGAGGACAAGAAATGAGTAGTATCTCTGATGAATTGTAAGGTGAAGTTTTGTTAAGTTAGTACTTGAAAATTGATCCTCAGTATTTGCACTGAGAAAGTAGAATGTGCATGTTAAAACCAGAAAGATTTTAGGTCTTAGATATGTTCATTCTTGCTTCAGGAATGCAATGTGCTTAATCCATTTCCTTACATGTGTTTTGGCAGCCTGGTTTTTTTGCAGGTGGGTAACCATAAATTATCTCAGTAGCTAGTTTGATATTTTCTAACACGTCCATTCATACATATACCTACCTGACACCTGTCTGACCCTAAAGGAGATCCATAAGCCACTGAGAGGATGTGACGGGTGAGGAGAGGTTTGTTTCCCCCAGGATGTATCTGCATTCTGTATTGGGTGCTGTAAGAATATATAAGAAGTGAATAGACCACAGATAATGTACAGTGGATGAGGGTGTACCCATCTGCATCACTTTTACTCTCAGCATTGATGTTTAGTGACCTTTTTCGTTAATTGCTCTTTTTTATGGCAATGCTACTTTGTACATGTAATGCAGCCTTAGAGCAAATGAAAAACTTTCTTTCAAGATGTGGGTTTGGTTTTGTTTTGGAAGTTTGTTTTATCAAAGCAAGTGAAGGCAGTTCTACCAGGATTATCCTTAAGAGCATTTCCCTTATAAGATTCTTTCATGCTGATTCTTCATAATGCGTGTTAAAACTACTCTATGTATAGAACATATTGACAGTGTAGTTTGTACATCAAAACCAATAATAAAAATATTTTTCCTTTAATTGTCAACATAAGTTGAGGATTATCAGGTGCATGTGCCTTCTGTACCTGATGACATTTACTTAAACCTCTTTTATGATTGCAGATCTTTGCTCAGGTAAATGTACCTGTAAAGAAAAAACTTAAATTAATATTTCCCAGTTTCTTTTAAGGGATGTAATTTCTTCATTGTATTGATATTTTTAATAACTAGCTGTATTTTTTTTAATGCTTCCATCAGTTTCCTACTTCTCTTTGCAACAAATAGTGTTGCCATTAAATTGTGAAATATTTTTCCTTTGCCTAATTCACATTCTCATAAAGTTAATTGTCCTCTGAACTGCTATAGATACTAAGGTTTGGGTATCCACACTTAGATCCAGAAAGCAAGTTTGTAAAGGTTTCATTTGTGCCGTTAGCTGAAAATGTTGCATTTATTTTAATTTGTATATTTTAGCCCTTGAATTTAACTGTGGTAACAAACAAATAAATGTTGTATAAGGAAACAGGTGGTTTTGGACCCACCCTATTTGTCTCTGAGTCTTTGAGAGGAAAAGGTTGATGGTGGCAAAACTTAGAAAAGCAGAAGCTGACAGCTGTGAATGTTTCCTTTCTTCTTTGGTCGTCTGAGCTCTGTTGTGCGAGTGCCTTTCAACAAACAAGAAAAGAGTAGCTGCGTATGAACCATGTGGGTCAATACCTGGTAGCATTCTGGGCAGATTCTGAAGGGGTAAAAAACCTTCTGATTTTGTTAGTTTGTAGAGAAGAGATAATTTGTGTGTGTGATTCAAAATCTCTATCACTATGCTAGGCAGTGATAAAGAAATAGGCCACCGAGGTACCACGCAGAGGAACTGTTTCAGGAGTGTCCCTCCTCCAGGAGCTGTTTGAAGTAGCATGCATAGATGTCCTTGTCTTGGGCTGGAGAGTCCAGGAAATGTTTTTTTGTTGCATTGATTTTTAAAGCATTTTCTTGCATGCGTAACTGGTCAGCTTGTCCTCAGGGAGATATTTCACAGCCGTTCTGTTTGGCTGAAGAGATGACTTTCCCTTTGGGATTTGATGGGAAGAGGTGAATGGGTTTAACCATTCACTGTAAAAGTAGTGGGTTAAGTAATGTTACTTCTAGATACAGGTCATATCAAAGACTACTGAGCCTTCAGAGAAGCTATATAAAACAATAAAATTAAGTGATACTGCCACAGGCATTAAGAAAACAAAGTACAAGATCTTACGCTTCTTATGTTGAGAACTTGAATAATGTGGACAACACTGGATTTAATCAATTTAATAGTCACTTTATTTTGTAGTGTTTTCAGTCTTCTTAGAATTACCTCGCATGCTTGACAAAAAGGTACATTTTGTGGTAGACCCACTGAAGCCAAAAGAAAAAGCAGAGAAGGTCATGACATGGTTAAAATTAGAAGTGAGAGCAAATGTCTTTTAGGTGCCTGTCTCCCTTTCCGCATGTTTACTTTAAGAACTGGTGATCATCCCATTATATGGCCTTAGGTGGTATTGTGTTTGTGCAGCTAAGGGTGTGTGTAGTCTTTGTTAAACACAGTTTAGAGATCATATTTTATGTGGGTGCTGTATTTGATTTCATCTGCCATTTGAGTCATGTTCTTTGTAGACTGTATTTTTGCAATTTCTTAAACTCGCCTTTTCTTTTTCAGTTCTGTCCTTGTAAAGCTGTAATTAGCAAGCTATGTTCTTGCTATGTGGTACAATGTTTTTATCAGGTTGTAGAAATAAAAAGAGTTGTGAGTTTTGGCCTGTATGATTCTTATTCAAAAGCAGCTTGTAAATCTGCTTGAAACTGTCCTTTAGGAAACCTTCCTTGGTATTGCTGCTACTTATGTACTCACACGCACATTTACAAACATATATATATATATAGTTGTGTATGTGTGTATTTATATATGCAGTCTTTGTAAATTTGTCCCTTCATTCACCTGTTCATGAAATTGAAGTAGTTCACAACAGCTTCCCTCTTTTAAAGATTATTCCGAATTGGGAGAACTTCCACCGAGATCCCCGTTGGAACCAGTGTGTGAAGATGGCCCCTTTGGGCCAGTGAAAGAAGAAAGGAGACGGACGCCCCGTGAGCTTCGTGAGCTGTGGAAGAAAGCCATTATCCAGCAGATACTGCTCCTTAGAATGGAGAGAGAAAACCAGAAGTTACAAGGTTAGTGAAGTTCTTGATTACACCTTACTCCAGTACAAGTTCATTTTTTGGTTTGCTCTGTGGCCTTGGCAGTGAATTGAACAAAGTTGTAATTTAAACATTTTAGAAATATACATGTAAATGGGTTCAACAATATCTCCCTCAACTCTCATTAGTGTAGGTTACACTTTACACTTTTTTTTTTTTTTAATCACTTCACCTCACTGTTTATTTACTTGATCTTTTTTGTTACTCTCTTAGTTTTACCATGTCTGAGTTTTTTCAGTCTGGTGTCTAGAAGCTCTGACAACGAATTCAGCACAGCCACTACCAGGCACTGAATTCTTTTCTGCATTCCCATACATAGTCTTTCTCTAAGTACTGACCATTGCAATGCTCTATTTAGCCAGCCCTGAAGCTGAACTGAAATTCTTAAGGAGCTGACTGTGAACTTCTCTGGGTGCCTGCCTGTGTACACACACTGTGCAAGCAAGGTTTGTATGGAGCAGTAATGACATAATGATCAGTCAGAAGGGTGATGAGAAGGAGCTTCAGAAACTGGAATTTGCCTTTGTTCTTACCCAAAATGGTTCTGTAGCTGAATGTGTAGCTGCAAACAATCCGTTGTGGTGGCAATTTTTACACGTAAAATGCAACGGATTAAAAATACACATTTCACTGTAGCAGCTGCATACAGAATTACAAGTGATTGCCCCTGAAAGCTACTCCTTTGAATAAATGACTGGTGAGTACAGAGATGTTTATCTGTTTGATTTTAGATGTTCAGGAAGGAAGTAAGCACCTGGATCTTAGAAGTGGTGAGGTACCTGGCATGAAACTCGCAATTCTTCTTTGCCTTTGTGTAAATGTGAGGAAGATTTGTCTTCCAGGAAGAAGTGTTAGAGAAAGGGCCCAGCTGCGTGAAAATGGCAATATAACAAATATGAAAATCCTTCTTTAAATTTGGGCTGAGACTCTTGTCTGGAAGGAGAAAACACCTCTCTTGGACATTGGATATGGCCTGCCAGAACACTTACCCCACCTGTAGGCTATTTTCTCCTAGTAGTACAGCTGTCCTATTTCATCCCTGGTATCTGAAGAACACCTCATATTTGAATTTCCTAAGAACCCCACAGGTGACAGTCATGTTCCCCAGCAGATGTACTTGCTTGCTAAGCCAGTAAAATAAAACAAGGCAGTGGATACCAAATAGTGCCTTTGGCTGAGTGGCCAAGTCTGTCTGGAGAAAGAGATACCAAGAGCAATGATTTGTACAGTCCCTTCAGCTTAGAACAATGCTGTCATAAATGAGCTTTTATCAAGTCATTCCATAACTTGGCATTTTTATGGGACCTAGGATTTAAAAATAAATTTTCTCTGTATATTTATCTTTTGTATATTCAATTTATTTTTTTTTTAAATTAACTTGTATTCAAGATAGCATGGGTCTGTGAATAAAGAATGTAATCTACAGGGGAAAATCAAAAGCAACAAGAAACCAGGACTAAAAAAAACCTTAAAGAGTAAAATTAAGCTACAGCTGTCTGTTTCAGGGTGGGTAAAGCACGTGTCAGTACTGCCACGTTAATGGTGAGAGTGATACATTTGCCTGCCACTAAATTAGCCTGTTTTTCTCTCTTTTTGGCAAGCTAGGCTGTTATGCCACAAGTACACATGCAGCCAAGGTCATGTTTTAAAATGAAATGTACTGCTTTGAAATGAAAAGTCAAAAGCTTAATGAGAAAATGTCAAAATGAAATACTCTGAGGTCCAGCTCTTGCAAACACTTAGGTAACGTATGAATAATCTCACTGAATGAAATCATTCACACATGAAAGCAACTACAGGATAAGGAGTTAAGGTGGACACTTCCCAGATACAAACGCTTTGTTTCTTTTTCCATTTTTACAATCTAGAATCTTCTTCTAGGCAGTGGGAGTACAGGACAAGCTAACATTTTGCAACTCTCAGAATCTGATAATCTAAAAACCCTCAGCAGCAAATGCAGATCTCAGCACAAGATGAGCATAGTGTGTTGGCTGTGGTAGTGTCATAATGGGCCATGTGAGTTTCAGGTGATATGACTGTTTAGCAAATTCATATAAGCAAGTTGAACACACAAACAATGGAGTGTTATAACATCCTTTTAACAGATTGTCTCAAGATTGTATGCACAGGAGAGTGGTTTTATGAGTTCATACTGTGAAATCATCAAAAGTAGCAGTAGGCTTATGATATAATTATAATTATTATGATAATTAAAAGAGATTTCAGGACCTTA
>NW_008601694.1:0-309 GCF_000691845.1 Merops nubicus
GAAAACCACGGACAGCCATAACCACAGGGAGCTGCTGGCGTTTTGACGCTGAGCTCCCAGCGCTGTGACCTTGCTCTGCTACGTCACTTAACTTTGTTAAATGAAATAATTGTTCATTTATTATACAGACACAGACTCTGTTGTTTTTAACATCACCAAGGAGGGAACCCCGCGAGGCTCCCCACTGCTCTGTACCACATGGCTGTGAAGTCTCATCAAACAAACCAAGTCTCCCTTAAGCACTGTCAGACCTCTGCCACCCCGGTTCCCCGCCCGCGCCGCGTGCTGTGTTTGACACCCGCCCTCCCC
>NW_008601695.1:0-238 GCF_000691845.1 Merops nubicus
CCCCGTGATAAACAGGCGGCACTAAACTCCCTTGGCATTAATAATCTGAGAAACGATTAATAGCCAAGCAAAGGAGATTTGGGGTTTGAAAGACACGGTTTTTAACCCGCCAGTGTTCTTTTAATAGGCTGTAGAAAATACACGATCCATGAGAATTCCTAACGCAAGCACGGCTCGGGAAAAGGGCAGGAGGGTGAGGAAGGGATGGGTGAGGCTGGGGGTTCAACCACAGCGGGAA
>NW_008601695.1:784-1858 GCF_000691845.1 Merops nubicus
TCCCCGGGGCCCCCCGTCCCCCCCATCTCTCTCCTCGGCTCCCCCGGCGCGCTGCCACCACCTTTCCCGAAGCTGGCAGGCTGGCAGCAGTGCCAGGCGGTAATTAATGGTGCCGCTTTGCCAATCACTGGCTCTGCCTCGCTCGCCCTGGCAAGCACAGGCCTTTTTATTTATTTTACTTAACTGCTGTTGGTAAAACTCCACTCCAAAAGCAAGGCCGAGAGACAGCACAGCGAAATCTCCGCCGGGATTAGGGATTACGCTCTGCCAGGGAACAGCGTGTGCTGCCCCCACCCCCCATCCATCATTGGGGGGGTCCTTGGAGATGAGCCCCCCCCCCTCCCTGCATCACAGGGACCCTGCAGGGGCTGGAGCCGCTGCGGGGCGCCTCTTCTGATTAGTTTCTCCAGGATGTGGCTCCTCCATCAGCTCCATCCTGCCCTGGCACGGTATGGCAAAGAGACTGGGGAGTGAGAGCGCCAGGAGGGCTCCAAAGGAGGTCCGAGTGGCAGGGGTGGCAGCAGGAGGGTGGCACCTGGTCGTGTGCTCATGGCAGAGGGAGATTTTTTTCTGTAACCCACCATCTCTGTCAGACCTGGATCCGCCGGGAGCCTCCGAGGTGCCCTGAGGAGCAGAAGGGGCTTGGCTCCATCCCGCTCTTGGAGAACATCAAGAATGAACAGAAGGGATGAGAGTGGGGGGCACCCGATGGCCCTCGTGAGCACCAAGACGCCACAGAGCCTCTGACTTTTGGCAACCGAGCTGGGTGGCCCAGAGCCAGCCCCGTCCCCTTTAGAGGACAGCTCTGTGGTAGGAAATGAGTTTGCAGGGCCTCAGTCCGAATTCCTGTGGAGAAGCATCAAGGTGTCCTAGCAGCCCAGCCCTGAGGGCTGTGCAGGGGCTGGACCTGGGCTCGTGGCTTGTCCCACGTTCTGTGTCCATCCATCCGAGCATTGTCTTCCTCTTGGGCAGGGGCCACAGGAGCCCATCCAACCCCACCCATCCTGGAGCACATCCAGCAGCGATGGGAACAGCCCAGGTGAAGGAAAACCCATCCGTGCTGCACGGGAGGCC
>NW_008601696.1:0-5454 GCF_000691845.1 Merops nubicus
GGATCCTGCTGACCCTCAGCGCCGTCGGGCTCATCCTCTGGCAGTGCGCCGAGCTGCTCCTCAACTACTACAGCGCCTCCGTCTCTGTCACCGTCCAGTTCCAGAAGCTGCCCTTCCCCGCCGTCACCATCTGCAACATCAACCCCTACAAGTAAGGCCCGGGGCAGTGGGGAGGACACGGGGGGCCCGGCGGCCAGCCCCCTGGGCACACCCATCATCCCCTCGCCAGCCCAGCACCAAACCCCTTCCCGGGCTTATCCCGCTGCACCCCACTGCCGCTCATCGGCGCCTTTCCCGACCATGGGTTTTTCCCCTGTACGGCACCTTGAGTAACCATCCACCCCTGTGCTGATGCTCTTCAGACACACGTGGATTGTGGTGACTTGCTGAGCTAGACTCAGTCGATTTAGCTTTCTGCCCCAGACAGCCCCTGGTCAGCTCCGTCGTTCTCTGCTCAAATTCTTATTTTTCCCAGGACCAAAGTTCCAGGACTATAAACACCATCTCCTAAAGATCGGAAACGGAGTATCTGGCACTCCTCTATAGCCTCTTTTTTTCCTTGTAGGATGCTTTGGCTTTATCAATCAGCAGTACCTTTTCTCCTGCCAGATTACACTTTACGTTGATGTCTGTTCTGCTGCCAGCTCTCCACCCTGCTCCCTGCAGCCGATCCAGCTTTCCCTTGTCTCTTGGCACAGATGCAGAAGTCTTACTTCCACACGCTCTGCCTCCTGGGGCTTGCTAACACAGCCTTCAAGGAGCGTGGGAGCCTGCAAGGGCTTTCTCTGGGGCTCATTCTGCTTGGCTTCCTGTGGTCCTGGCTCTGGGGTCTCTCCGGGGCACAGCTGTGCCTGCCCAGGCCCGTGTGCTGTGGGGTGGCAGCCAGAGCCACCCGTGTGAGCCCACGGCGCAGGGGCCTGTCCGGAGCGGCGGGGTGCGGCCCTGGAACACCCCAGCTGGGTGCCAGGGTGAGGTGGGATATCACGCTCTGTCACGTTGTCTCCAATGCAGGTACAGTTCCATGAAAGACTACTTATCTGAATTGGACAAGGAGACCAAAAAGGCTTTGGAGACTTTCTACGGATTTTCAGAGGGCAAGTCCAGGGTGCGCCGGTCGGTGGGTGAGTGGAACAGCACAGGGAGCGAATTCTTCAAGCAGATCCCTCTGCTCAAGTTTGAGGACTTCTCAAAGACAGCGACTGACCTCTACAGTGGCCAGAAGAGGAAAATAGAGGGCAGTGTCTTTCACAAGGACTCGTCCATAGTGAACTCCGGGGACTCGAATGATATCATAGGCTTTCAGCTGGTGAGTGTCACTCTGCCATAGCCAGCAAGTTCCTTGTGGGGCAACAAAGGGGAGTTTTGGGTTAGTATACCCCTGGCCAGTTTTGGTGCTTGCTCAGATGGCTTTGTAGTCAATGACACTCCATCTGCTCTTCTTCCCATGCCTCCATGGCTGTCTGCAGATTCATCTCCAGCCCCTTTGAAGAGAACCTCAAGTCTATCCAAATAGACTTAGTGCCTTTCACGGCCGTTTCTTTGGGCCTGAAACATTTGATCGTATCAGCTCTGAGTGAAAGGTTTTTGATGCTTCTTTGCGCTGCTGTAGCTTCCTATGTGGTTATGACTGTGGAATAGAACTGGTATCACACCTACCCTGTAGAATACATAACTTCATTTCACCTGAAACGCTTTTTCCCCTTTGTAATTACCAGTGTGATGCGAACAACAGCAGTGACTGTGCACTTTATACGTTCAGTTCTGGTGTTAATGCCATCCAGGAGTGGTACAAGCTGCATTACATGAACATCATGGCACAAATTCCCCTGGAGACTAAAGAAAAATTGAGTTATTCTGCCGATGACCTTCTACTGACGTGTTTCTTTGATGGCCTATCTTGTGACAAAAGGTCAGTGCACAGAAAATACCTGCCAGCTTAACAGCTTATTTCCAAGTACATAATACGTAGGAATTGAATATTTGGTGTTTGCTGCATTCCAGCAGGAACTGTTTCCATTTATAAGGAAAGCAAACAGTCACGTCTTTGTGAACTTTAATTATGCTTTTTGATTTGATTTGTCATGGTGTTCTGCTGTCCACACTTCAGATAAACCTCTGTCTTTTGGCAGAATCAAATTTACCCGCTGATGATTGTGGCAGTGCCATTCTTGTGTGTCCTGGTAGCAGGAGAGTCCCCCGTTGGTAGCGGGGTGCTGCCAAGGGCAGAGCTCCCCAGGAGCTGGGGGGAAGGTTGTGCTCATACCCGGGTTTAGCAGCTCCCCCTGTGCCAGGGCTCTGCTGCCAAAGCTTGTGTCTGCAGCCCTGCACACGGGTGACATCTTTGCTCAGCAGGAGTTGGCTTGAGTGGGAGGGGATGTTCACAGAGAGACATGAATGGGCTTGAATCACAAGGGTGTGTCCTCAGCCTCCCCTGTGTGACAGCAACTCTGGCATCTTTTCTGAAAAATTAAGATTTGTGTTCCTTTAGATGTTTGGCTGTCCAATGGAGGAGGACTGTGTCCCCTCCACCGCCACCTTCCTGCTAGCTCTGTAACTCTGCCTGCCCTGCCTTCTCAGCCTCTGTTCCCACATGAAAACCTCCAAAACTCTTAATTTCCTGATGCTATTAAACCAGATCACAGTTCAGTGTGTTTTCAAGGATATTAGGAAAAAGACCCATGCTTTTCACCAAAATACATCGCTTGCCAAAAAACAAAAGAAAGAATGGAAACACCTGGTCTTGCTGTGTTTCTGCCAACAGAAAAAGCCCAAACGTGCTGCTTTTCTCCCACAGACAGTTAAAACTGCAGTGTAACAGTACTTGGTTTCTTTCAGGCACTTCACTCGTTTCCATCATCCCCTGCATGGCAATTGCTACACCTTCAACAGCGGGGAGAACGGGACCGTCCTCAGCACCTCCACGGGCGGCAGCGAGTACGGTGAGGGAGCCGTTTGCAGAGGGGCTGGGAGATAACCAGCAGCTCAGTGAACTGGATCCTGCTGGAGAGTGATTGATGTGTTGGCTCTAGATGTGTGAGCTGATTGGGGAAATGCCTGTTCGAACTAGTGCAAACTGTTGCCAGAGAATACAAAGATAATATCATTGCATCACTAATGTTTTCCATCGGGAATTGCTGCTTCCCAGTTATATAACTTTTTTAAGTACCTTTCAGCAGCATTCTGCAGACACGGTGTTTGTTTGCTGTACTTGGGGCCACAGGGGGTCATTACTGGCTGTAAGCGTCTCGGTCTAGCACTGCCAAGACATCACTTGGTTGTTACAGTTCTGCTTAAGGCCAGATAACATTAAATAAATAGTGCTGCCCTCCCTGAACAGAAAAAAGTGGCTCTGGGTTCTGGTGTAACTCTGCTCCTGCCTTGTCTCTCTGCTCTTCAGGGTTGCAGGTTGTTCTATACATAGGTGAAGCAGACTACAACCCTTTCCTGGTGACGTCCACAGGAGCCAAGATCATTGTCCACGACCAGAACGAGTACCCCTTCATCGAGGACATCGGCACAGAAATCGAGACGGCAGCAGCCACCTCCATCGGGATGCACTTTGTGAGTGCCAGCAGTGCTGCTCCCGGGCACAGCCCAGCGCCTGGCCAGCACTCGAGCCCTGGGGGGCCTGGAGGAATCCCTGGGATAGCACTTTCCTAACTAAGTTTTCCTTTGTGCCATGCTGTTGGAAAACTCGGGCCTTTACAAACCAAACAGCTGGGCATTTTGTTTGTTCTCCCTTTTCTCCGACCCTTTGGCGCTCCAGGGGATTTTTTTGTCTTGTTTGCAAAAACCACAACCACAGAAATGTGTTGTCAAGTGCCTCGTTTGGCTTTAGCAATGAGCAGAGGAGTTTGCATCCCACACAGGCTCCAGGGGTGGAGGAGAACGAGCTGAGCTGTGGGTACCCCTCGTTAGGGTCGGGGCTGTAGAGACAACTGCAGCACAACCCCATTAACTCTTTTGTGGTCTAAGCCTTGTTTTGCTGGATTTCTTGCTATCCCAGCTGTAAAAAAAAAAAAGATCTTGTGGGCAGTGACTCTGCCTTTGTCAGCTTAGTCAAGCCTCCTACTGTTGCTTTCAGCAAGGACAGGGAGGGCTGCAGCTCCAAATTTCTCCAATTAGTGTAGTGCAGACAAGTCGTTTGACCCAAGGGGCTTCTTTCCATGGCAGAGAAGTGAAAGCAGTGCCATCGGGCAAGCCAGACTGTCCCCTTTCATCTGGATGGGCTGTTAAACGAGCGTTTTAGCTCTGCTTTTTCTTCACTGATGGTGGGGTCAGATGCATGAGCCAGCCTGCTTATCTGTCCTGGCTGGGCGGGCCAGATATCTGCGAGATAGCCCACGCATTAGAAAGGACATTGAAAGCAGGGCTGGTGGGTTTAAAATGTGCAAATACTTAACTGTCTTCCAGCCGTCTGGAAAACTGGGCAGCAACTGCTTGGAGGGGGGATTGGTGCTGCCTCAAAGGGAGTAGGAGGTTTCAGAACCAGAATGGTGTAAAGCAGGTGAAGTCTGCCAAGGGGCTGTTTCCTTTGTAACTATTACATGGTACAGGAGAAAGTCACTGCAGGCAGCGTCTCAGTGTTCAACATTTTCCTGGAACAGCAGAGCTGGACTGTTGCATATAGTTTAAAAGGCAAGACTGAACATACCTCAGTGGCTGCACTCAAAAGATCTGGCACAAGGAAGCGATCAGATTGCATCCTAGTGGGACAGCTGAAATAGAAGCTGGATGCAGTTTCTGGACTCACAAGGTGGTGATGGCTGTTCTGCCAGTGAGGGAAGGCTCCAGAGAGGCTGCGAGGGGCAGTGGCAGTGCCCAGGACCCCGCTGGCACTGCGTCTCCCCGGGGCAGTGCTGGTGTCCAGGTTGTCCCTCGTGTATTTCTGCTGTGAACCAGGACTCCCCCACCCCCCCACCTCCAAAAATATTCCAAGATGTTTGGAATGCAAACAAGGCATTGCTTGGTAGGAGTTTCAGTGCTTTAGTTAAATATTTAGTTTGGAAATTATTTCAGTACCTGAAGGAACAATTAAGCTTTTATAAGAGTATAAGCCATGACAAAAAAAAAAAAATCTGTACAAAGGATCTGTCACCTTATCTATCTGCTAGAAGACAGAGCAGCAGACTGAGGCAAGCATCTTGGATTGTCTGTGGAAGTTAAAAGCATATTAAGTTGGTTTCCCTCAGTTTCCAGAAGTAATCCATCTCTAATGTTGAAATCCCAGAGTTCTGTGTTCCTTCCATCAAGAAATTTGAGCATCCTTCCAAAAGAGCTGACTTGCACCATATGTGCCCACAGCCTTCTGTTGCTGCAGACAGGAATGGTGATGGGACCTCGGTGACCTGTAGATCTCTAGTCAGTGCCTTAAAGCAAAGCAGGCATTTCTCAGGTGCCTACTAAGTCCATCCTTTTTGGATCAACCCCTAATTTCAAACTCTATAGGGAAAG
>NW_008601696.1:5488-9414 GCF_000691845.1 Merops nubicus
TGGTTTCAAGCCACTGTCTTTGTTGTGAAGTGGGTAGTTGCTGCAGCACGATGGTAGGAGTTCAGTGTTGAGCAAGGTCTGCAGGAAGCAGGCGACACAGCCTGAACCAGGTCAGTGTGGATTTGAGGCTCCCAGCCCTGCTTGCAGCAGACTTCGTGGGCGCAGCACGTGACGTTTCAGAGCTCTTTTCTCAGGACAGAGGGTTTCAAGCCACTGTCTTTGTTGTGAAGTGGGTAGTTGCTGCAGCACGATGGTAGGAGTTCAGTGTTGAGCAAGGTCTGCAGGAAGCAGGCGACACAGCCTGAACCAGGTCAGTGTGGATTTGAGGCTCCCAGCCCTGCTTGCAGCAGACTTCGTGGGCGCAGCACGTGACGTTTCAGAGCTCTTTTCTCAGGACAGAGATTGCAGAACAGGAAAAGGTGATAGCATTCACTGGAGAGGAAGGGTCAAAGCAGTGCCTGGAAAAAGTCCTGAAGCAGGTACAAACACTTGATCTAGAGAGATTTTAGAGAGGTGTTGCTGGGCACCAGCGGAGGCCAAAGTGCTGTTTTGCCTGTGGAACAGGAGCAGCCAGTGCAGCAACAGGTCAGGAAGGTGTGGGGCTTCACAGGAAACAAAAGAACCAACAACCCCCATTCCCTCAAAACACAAACAAGGCATCCAGGATAAACAATGCATAGCCTCTAGGACTTTGCAGTGGGAGAAAACATACATATGAATTACCCTTTGAAAAATCCTCAGTTACAATTACACCATCTCAGCTTTTCTGCAGAGGTTTCCAAGGAAGACAGCAGCTAATCCAGCCAGAGCAGTGTTTTGGGAAAATGGATATTAGAAAACCAACCAAACAAGAAACAACCCCAACCCTTGTTTTGACAAGTGATTGACAAATCGTTTGAGATGGCAGACAGGGAACATGCTGTTCAAACCTGCCCCATCACTTACAGTTTCAGAAACATGATGAACTGCCACTAAATCATTTGGGCTCTCTGTGCACTCCAAAAACTGAGACTTGTTCTTTTCTGGTTCTCAGACTCGGTCTCGCAAGCTGAGCAAGCCCTACAGTGACTGCACGGAGACTGGTGCTGACATACCAGTAGAAAATCTCTATAACAAGAGCTACTCACTCCAGGTAAATCTGTTCAGTTGTTTTTTTCAGTCGCTTGAAAGCTGCCTTCATAAAAAGCTTTACCATGCTGTGTAGTTCAGGATCTGAGATTGGGAACAGTCCAGGTGCAGGGTCACTGCTTTTGACCAGCGATGTAAAATACCACAGCACTTTTTAAAATCCAAGTTTTATTCCTAAGTGGTTGATGTTTGAAGTTCCCTTAGGCGTCCTGTCAGATAAAGAGAGAACATGAGCTCATTAGGCAATTTTCAAGCAATGTGAGACTGGAAAATATTGGCCAAGTAAATGTTGCAGCTTAGTAACCCTTGAAGCCAGAAATTGTGACCTTTAGGACTCCAAGAATGACAGATACCATCTAATCTGTATCCAGATAGCAGGATGTTTGTTTACAGAGTAAGTTTCCACTAATTTTGCATGGTTTCTGTAATTGGGTCCTCTTGGAGGGTGTCAGTTGTTCTGGCACTCTCGACTTGAAGAATTGTGATTGTACTGGATGCTGCTGACTGCAAAGCCTGTGGCTGAGCAGGATTTTTATTTTATGGGGTATTCTACCTGAAATCTGCTGTGATGTGTTGCCAGGTAGAATCAGACAGACATTATCTCAGGTTTTTAATAACAGTACTTCACCAAAACTCAGTGTTCAGGAGGGCTGTGACTGGGACCAAAAGGCCTGGTTGGGATTTCAAAAAGAGAGGTTCAGTTCCTGCTTGTTCCAACAGGTTAAGTGTTTTATCATAAAACACCAATTTTACCACCCTATTAATCTTCACAACTTCAGGTCTCCAAATATGCACCAACACAGTTTGGTCAAAGGTGTGAACATTTTCACCAGTGAATCACTTCCCACACCTAGCTGTTGATTCACAGACCACATACCATAGCAGACTAAAAACCTTTTTCTTGTCTGTGGACAGAGCAGCTGCAACACTGAAGCTGTTGTTGGCTCTTGGGGAAGCAGGGACATCCCCAGGACTCCCCCTCAGCATTATTTTCCTATTTCTTGTGCTGGAGCCTCAACCCTCCATGGCACTTTCTGCCTGTGTTTGTATTCGCTAGCAGCAGGGAAGTGGGAACCTGATAGCAGCAGCCTGTGCTTCTTAGATACCAGCTCTTGGTTTATCTCCCCCAGATTTGCCTGCACTCCTGCTTTCAGAAGGCCATGGTGGACTCGTGTGGCTGTGCCCAGTACGCCCAGCCCTTACCTGCTGGGGCTGAGTACTGCAACTACAAGAAAAACCCCAACTGGAGTAAGTATTGAAACACTGCCCGCTGCCAGGCACAGCCCTGCCTGCACCCAGCACCTCCCCAGCCACACAGCGTGCTGGGAAGAGGCAAATCTGCCTCGGCCCACTGGAGACCCCACACCACAGAGCCAACCACCACCTCTCCTGTTCAGAGCCACTCGTTTCTGACAGTTGCCCTAAAGGCTTGTGACCTGTGCACAGCACCGAGCAGAGGACTTCACTGCCTGAGGCAATTGTTGGTTCCTATAGCAAGTGACAACAACTTCTCAGAGCATTTTGCAATATTTATAGAATAAAACCTTTTATCCCCACCACGCAGGTGATGGCCACAAAGGCCACCTGCACCCCAGAAACCCCACTCCAGGACAGACAGGGAAAGGTCATTGCTCTTCCTCCTAGCCCCTCACACACATCCTGCTCCTTTCTCACAGTGTACTGCTACTACAGACTGCACGAGAAGTTTGTGAAGGAGCAGCTTGGCTGCCAGCAGATCTGCAAAGATGCCTGCAGGTAAGTCCTGCCCAGGACCAGGGGTGAAACGCTGCCTGGGGGGGAATTCAAGCTCAACTCAAAGCCTGTCCCTCTCTCTCTCTCTCCAGCTTCAAGGAGTGGGCACTCACCACCAGCATCGCCCAGTGGCCATCCACTGTCTCAGAGGTCAGTTCCTAATTGCTGCAGCAGCACAACGAGGCATGAAATATATGCAGAGGTTCAGCAAGGAAGCAAGGGCCCCCTGGGCTATTCGTTAGCACTTCAATGATGCTCCTCCCAGAGGGTCAGTCTGTTGTGTCCAGGTCAAGGCTCCCCCTCCAGGAGTTCACCATTAAACTAAAATCTGGCTTGTGGGTTGGGAGATCCCCTCAGGGGCAGCTGGCTCATGACACATTCAGTTCTGCCACCCAAGCTGGTCCAAGGAGATGTAGAGCAAGAACTCCCTGTCCAGGGGATTTCGACACACGCACACATGGCTAGAGCAGTATTTTCTGCCTTTTTTCCAGGACTGGATGCTTCGAGTTCTCTCTTGGGACAAAGGGCAAAAAATCAACAAGAAGCTGAACAAGTAAGTTTCATGTACGAGTTTCTAGCTGGCACCTCAAGCTCAGATATAATCTCAGAAGCCCTAATGATGGCAATTGGGGAAAAAGCTCCCTTAGAGCGGCCCAGCCCTACTGGTCTGACTGGTTATTTGCATAGTTTTTCAGTATGTTTCATGTTATTGTTTTACTAAACCCTAAGCCTGCCTTCTGTTTCTCCTCTCAGGACAGACCTCGCAAACCTCATGGTGTTCTACAAAGACCTGAACGAGAGATTCATTTCGGAGAATCCTGCCAACACAGTAAGCGAGAGGCGGCTCTTCCTCCCGGGCAGCCTGGGGAGAGGTTCCCTCCAGGCAGGGGCAGGAAACCGTCCTAGGACGATGCACCCCACTGCACCCCGGGGTGCTGCTCCTGCCCTTTGCAGTCCTTTTCTCTGGGGCCCCTTCGTAGGCTGCAGTCCCAAGCCCTGCACCGGGGCAGCTGAGGGAGGGCCCAGGGCAGCGCGGGCTGCCCCAC
>NW_008601697.1:0-3927 GCF_000691845.1 Merops nubicus
GGCGTTTTTCAGGCGTGGGCAGCAGCTCGGCACCGTCAGCGGGGCCATCCCCTCGCGGGGGGCGGGCAGCTGCACCTTCTCCAGCTCCTCCACGGGCGGTGGGGGCTCTGCTGAACTAGAACTGCTTTTCCTCCCCAGGCATTGCCTGCACACACACAAATACGACTGTTGAGGAAAACCATTAGCTGCATTTATTTCAAAGGTCTCGGGGTTTTGTTGAATGGCTTTTTTAAAAAAAAAAAATTAAGTTTTTAATACGCACACCAACTGACCAAAGATCGTAGCAGCTTGGAGATCATGTAACTGAAAATGAATTAAACACTAAATACATAGAAGCCTTCAGTAATTTTTAGAGCAACCTGGGTAAGTATGAATGGAAACATGCACTTTGTGTTTGTGGGTTTTTTCTTTTAATTCCGTTTCTTTCAGTTCAGTTCTTTGACTCGCATAAAGTGGTTACAGTGACATACTACAGTATTTGAACTTAGGCCTCTTAACCAGACCTACCCATTTGCTTATTCTCTATACAAGCTGCTACTGCAGTAATTATCTCCTCCCCCAGCAACTCTCACTCTCAGAAGTCACAATAAAAACAGATTTTTGTAGAATTTACCATTAATTTAATTTCTCCCTGGAGAACATATTCCCATTTAAAGAAAGTAAATCATATATACTACATTAATCTTTCTTTACATATAGCACATATCTGAAGAGTCTAACAAGCATTTAATCCTTCTATGTAATTACAAGTTAGGGGGTTGGGTTTTTTCCCCTTTAGTGGAATATAGGATGCTGGTTTGAGCTATTTCTAAGGCTTAACCAGCTACAAATAACTCCTGTACAATCAATCACACTCCCGTGACCAGGGTTTGGGTCTTTGCAGTTCTGGTTATATTTTTAAACCAACTGTGGAGGGCTGTCCTTTAAGTCTAAAGGAATTCTAGCTTTAGCTGCAAAACCCTGTCCACACAACAAGCAGCTGTAAACACCTACAAGTGCCTCTTTCCAACCAACAATACAAGTTCTTTGAACGGACTTTGTGCTGCATTAAACTACAGCTGATAAGGATACCAGGAGACTAAAATAGTGTTAAATATTTGTTAATGTTTAACTGCTAATAATTCATTTGCCATTTTCTATTTGACGTTACCCTACCTTATTTAGAAGTCAAACAGGCTGGATGAAGCAGTAACTGGTTTACGTTTTCAGAAATCAGCTGACAACAGTTAACCCACAGCAAGCACTGTCTCTCCTAGGTGAGACACAGCACACCAACAACACTCCAGCACCCCCCATGCTTAACACCCTCCCCCGACCTGACAGCTCCTGTATTCCACTTTTAAAACATACATACTCTTCACAAGTGTAAACGTTTGAATCCCATGCAGTTTTTGAGTGAAGCTGCAACAGCCAACAACATTCTAGCTGTGACTGTTCACAACAATCATCAAGTACTGATACTGGATTTGAGATGAATTATATTGTAATCTACAGGGAGTGCAGAGCCCTACTCAATTCACTCCAGTAATTATGACTGCAAAACTAGGTCTTTTTTTTTCTATCAGACTGAGCATGCGAACGGCTGCACACACAAGTTTTGGCTTAGTGTACAGATGCTATAAGCATTCCATTCTATCTCAATTAAGTTTACAAGTGAAACTATAAGGAATCAGAAAAAGCAGTTATTCAGAACAATTATATGAAAAAAAAACTATTGTGGATGACACTGAACAGTGATCTGTATGTTTAAGGGAGGGGTTTGTTTAGCTTTGTTTTTTAATCTGACCATTGTAACAAAACAGTGGTGTCACCTTACAGTTCCTCTAAAAGCAGGAAATAATTGTATACACCTCCTAAAACCTGCAGTTGGTAAAGAAGAAATCACATCACAGGCCTTCAAGTTTATTGTTCATCTAAACGTGTTGAGAAACTGAGAGCATCTATAAAATGTTTAAAAATCAGAACACACATAGCAGAGCAAGAAGTTACTCCAGTAATTTACAAAACAACATTGAAAGACTTTTCCGGAGTTCACCAGGAAATACAGACACAGTATTCTTAGTAAACATTTTCTTTACATACACCTCCATCATTGGATGAGGTGAGCCATTAAATCAGTTGTACTTAAAAATTTTACAGCCTACGTATATTTGCTAATGGCAGCTCAAACTCTTAGTTCAAAACCAGAGGAATTCATGATGAATTTCTCCATGCAATGATTTTAGGTATCAACTTTAATATAAATATTTTCCCAGTTACTTCTAAATGTAAATTTGTTCCTATTTTATAAAGCATCAGAGCATTTGCTAATCTTAAGGAGTTTTTTTGGTGTTTTCCCTCACCAAATGCTTCAACATTAGGAAAATAATTCCCAGCATCACTGGACTAAAAATGCTTCTTCTCAGTCATCGTATTACAACATTTGCTAGCATGAGGAACGTACTGGTATGTCAACACCACTATTTTTACTTGTCTACTTATAAAATCTCAAATTCCAATTATTCCAGAATAATTATGAAACTTTAAAAGAGTAAATTGTGTATTTACACTATAAACAACTTCTACTACATTTGCAACTTTGCATCAATAGTTTAACATAGATATTTTTAAAGCACCCTCACAAACAAAAGTATTGCACTGGCATCATAAAAATTCACAGTAAGTTTAACCTCTAGACCTTGGTAAAACAGTGCAAGAGCTTTTCATTGTGCAAGAGCTTTTTATCCGAATATTATTCAAAATTTAAAAAAAAATTTCTATATTACATGCTGCAGTGTTTTTTCTGTGAATCAAGTTAGTTTCTTTTTTAGTTTTCCCTTCTTAATAGGTCTGATTTCTGTTTTGAAATGATGAAAAACAGCCACAAAAATCTATGGAGTCCAACACTGAAATAGGTGTGTTTGGCAGAGATCTGGCTCTACATGTCCAGTTTATAGAGTCTGCACAATGGCTGCAGAGATTTTTCCATAGTGAGAGAATCCTGTTGCATCGAGTAGGGAATTCTCTTGCCATCATTTGCAGCATTTCCCCACTTTCAGAGGCAGGAACTTTGATAGTTGTGTCTTCAACAGATCCTGAAGATATACATTAAGAAAAGGTTACTCCAAAATAGTCTTGAAACAAATAATCGTATAGAACTCTAAACGGTTATTTAAAGTCAGTCGTAAAAGTACTTTTTCCTCATGTTTAACAGGCAACTGGGACCCAAATAAAAGACCTGTCAAGTCAATAGCCCACCTCCACTGGTGACCGAGTGTGGATGTCTCAGTGAAGGGATAAGAACACAGCAAGGTCTCCTCAGGAGATTATCTCGGCTGCCACTGAACTGCCCCAGGTCTTCTTGAGCCAAAATTTTGCATCTCCTCCGTTTCTTCCTCTGACTTTTGAATCGGTAAATTTTCACCCGTCACATTTCCCCATGCCAAATAATCCCACACTTGAGTTATGCAGCACGTGACAACTCATCAGGTACTGCTTTGGCTTGGGAGAGACATTCCCTGCAGACCTTTCCCATTCCACATATGGCTGTATAGACCCCTAGAATATTTCATACTCTGCATCTCTTTTCAGGCTCAAGGTTTCTAGTCTACTTATTTTTCCTTTCACATAATTAATCCCGTATCTCGAGACTTCTCACCATTCTCACTCACTCCTAGTGCAGCATTTTTAATATAGGAAATCAGAACAGCATGCAGGACTTCATTAATAACTTCAAAAAGTTGATAATGGCAAGAAACAGAAAATTGTCTAAGTGACAAAAATGCATAATTTCTCTAAAGAAAACTTTATTGAGTTCATTTTCCAAACACCTGCACTTTTGTTTCTTTTTTTAAATATTAGGGTAAATCTGTTAATTTTTATCTTAATGGCCCAGGAACCTCTTCTAATGGCCAGTATTGGGGGGGGGGGCGGCGAGGGGGACCCACA
>NW_008601697.1:3958-6014 GCF_000691845.1 Merops nubicus
TGTCACACTTGCTGGGTTTGTTTTGGATGTTTTATTATTGTGGGTTTTGTTGTTGCCGTTTTTCAGGCTGGAGCATTTTTTGGCTAGTGGTGGTTGTTTGGTTTGGGTGTTGTGTAGGGGTGTGGTTTTTTGGTTTGTTTGGGGTTTTTTTTGTTTTGTTTTATGGTAGTGGTGGGTTTTTCCCTCCTCTCTCTTAACAATATTTGCTCAAGCATGTTTAACCCGTTTGGTTACATTCATAAACATCTCCAGATGGAGAGAGAAGCTAGACTATCAGTAAGGGATGATCTGATGCACAGTTGTTTAGAAGAAGCTATAAAGTATTTAAGATGAGCTTACTTCCAAAATGAACCCTGAATTACCTTTGGAGTTGCAACTGCTTGTTATCCTTTATTGTACCTTGGAAGTTAAAATCGTGGAGTTCATTTTAGAACATGTAACAACTCTTACACCTTCCCTCTCCCAGTTCCTTCCAAATTACAATTAGTAATGCAATTGTACCAAAGTCTGTTTACTGTAGCATTAGAAGCTGCTGTTTACTTGTGAGAGCTCAGTGTCTGCCTCTACAGTTAATAATAAACCACAAATTATTTCTAACTAATATCAGTAAGGCTTGAAATATTTAAAAATAATGGATAACATTCACTGCTGTATGTTTATTACAGCAAAATACACATCTGTATATGCAGATTGGAAGGGTGACCATCTACAGAGATAGCACACTATCTACTGAACTCAGTGGCTACAACTGCCATAATGTTCAGGTGAAAAAGGTCAGGCATAGTCATTTAACAAATGTCATTTCTTCCCTGCAAATACGCACCTCTGTCAGTTCCAAACCCATTTCAGAAAAAAAGGAAAAAAGTCTGAAAAGAGGAGAATGACTCATTTTCAACAGCCTGTGTTCTAATTGCAGAACTAGTTAATGATAAACTAAATAGCCGTAAGAAATCTAAAGCTGTATTGCTGCTGTTCTTTTTTCATCTCCTGAAAGTTTTCTATTAAGTAACAGTTATCTATATTATATCTCCCGACTGTTAGAACTTCCTCAAGAAAATACTGTGGCTTTTATGAAAGCAGACTATTTCCACATGAACTGCTCCGTAAACCAACAGAAGCTTCAAGAGATGTAGTTTTAAGAAGCAACAAAAAAAGCTGGCCTTGTGCACAGTGAATCATAACTGCAAGGTGTTCAGAATCCTTGAGCAGTTCAGATACAGTGCAAGAATGTTTTTACAGTTCCTTCGGAAAAGGATTTTACATAGTGAACTGAAAGTTGGACTTTTCTCCCCACTTTTTCAAGGCATTAAGCTTGCTTTTCTTCCTAAATAAATATGCCATATTAGTGAACACATGCATGAATTTTGAATGCTTGATGACCTTCGGTGATGTTTCAAAGTTGGACTTGGCCGCTTTCTTAGCACGATGGATAGCAGCACATCTTTTTCAAATGACTGAGGTTCGAGACAAGTAGTTTAAGTATTGGTTGCATTTATGAGTTTCAAACTACTAGCTACAACTCTGCCCTGAAGTTAAATAGAAGTCAGTGTTTCACCTTTCGTGGTGTTCTTCAAGAAAGAAGCATTTCACATTGCTAAAGAGGGAGCTTCCCCTCAAAAGTCTACATGAGTAGTGGTTAATGGCTATTTCATTACACTACACTTACTTCTGGCACCACTGATTTACTGGCAGGACCAGTTTGGGACTGGTTTGGAAACGCACAGCCCGTGTGCCCGCAGCAAGCTCTCCGCACGCCAGCTCCGCCACGCCTGCGCGGGGTTTATTCCAGCTGGCCTCCTCCACTCCTAGACGCCTCCAGGAAGTATCTTCTCTGCCTAATCAAATCTGGCCCATCTCTCACTCGGTTTCTATTAGCACCTCCGTTGAGAAAGACTCCCCGCAACTTTTTGTAAAAAAGCGGCCAGCTGCGAGCAAGCGGTTTGACATAACACGGTTTTGACTGAACTTCAGGTAAGAGTTTTCTCAAGTCCTAGACGACGCTGGGGTTCCCTTCCCCTGCGCCCCGGGGCTGCCCGGCTCTCACCTGCTGGGGTCG
>NW_008601698.1:0-5295 GCF_000691845.1 Merops nubicus
TCTGGCAGCGGGGTTGGACTAGATGATTTTTTTGAGGTGCCTTCCAACCCCTAACATTCTGTGAATCTGTGTGATTCTGTGATGTACTCAAACCACGGCAACATAGATTGCACATCCTGAATAAATTGCCATGTGTATTATACAATGACTGCCCACACATTGGACAGTAAATTTAAAAGAATTTGCTTTCACATGTAAATGGCATCTAAATAAATAGATCCATACACCATCCCCAGGTAGCCATATAGAAGTAGGTACTTGCACATCATCCAGCTGAGACTTGGAAAAGACTCCAAAACAATGCAGAAGACACCTACTGAAATAAAGTTGATTACATATACATAAGCAATGCTCCCATGTTACGTTTACAAAAAAAACGCAGACAACACTAATCTGGGTAAACTATTGGCCCTCTCAAGCCTGATCTACTCAATGATATAACCTAAATCAGCCAGGTCCCAGCTTGCTCATTTCATGAAGAAACTGTACATGTTTTGCACAATCCCTGTTTTTCCAATCTTGGATGTGAATTTTGCTAGCTTTGAAAATGTTTTAGGGATTACACAGAAATTTGTAAAATGTCAGCTTGAAAATCTTAATTGACTTATTAGCAATATCTCTTCTTTGAATGACCTTTTAGTCCTCCTTATAACATATCACCTACTTTTACTACCTTCTGGCTGACAGCTTTTAATATATTCCTTCCTAGTGGATGATATCATCTGTCCTTGGATGGAATTAACTAAAGCACCACACGTTTAAAAGCTGACATTAATCCATATCCACAGATTTTTAACAGCTGCTGGGATAAATATTGTGTTACCATGCATTAGGTTTTATATAACAATGACTAGTAGAAATAAATTGAGATTAAATATACACTGGCAACACCAAAGCCAAGGAGAAAAAACACTCAGCTGATAAATGCAGTGTTTTAGTGGCTGCATATATCAATGACTAAAAATACTTACTATAATTAGCAAGAATAATTCAGTTATAGTGTAAACATAAGGTATATTTTGTTACTTTGGCATTGTTATATCTCTTGATAATCACATTTATAAAAAACTTCAGTGAAGAGAGCACTGGTTCAAGGCTCAGGTAATACTTCATATCTGTTTCAAGAAATATAGGAACTATTACATGTCACATTTCTTTTGCAAATTACGTATTTAGGTTTGCACCCATAAACAGATGAGTAATCAAGGGCCCTAGATCAGGTATGAACACTCCAAGTGGTGCACAGAGAGGTGGCACTACATCTTATTCTAAGTGGAAACTGAACAGAACTCCTTGTGAACTACTGTGAAAATTCACCATTTGTCAAAGTGAAAAACATACAATCCAACAGAAGACTTCCTTCACCTTTGTCTATCAAAAAAGAAATTTATAGTTACATCAGTAAATTAGTGAGAAATGTTTGCAATGAACTTGAACATGTCTGTAAGAGAATTCATGAAAGTGAAAAAATACTTTCACCAGAGCCTGTTCGGTAGCCTTCAGAATTGTTAATTACTAGTCTAGAGTCAATAATAATAACCTAGGGTCTGTTAGTCCTGTGCAAATATTTCTATTCATCTTCCTCTATACATGCACAAAGCACTTTACAGAAGCTGTTTGGACCACTGCATGGGCTGAGTTTTGGTTCTACATTAGATATCCCAGTCTGATTTTTTAATTTTTTTTAATACCACAGGTCTACTTGAAATTAAGTATAGTTGGGAATCAGAGAATCAAAACCTTTCCTAACACAACAGAGAGTGTGTAGCTAAGGTTAAGAGTACACTATCCTCTCAGAGCAACTCCTGAATAAAGACATGGGTGCAAAAAACATCTGAAAGAGGGTAACGTGCTCTGGTGTTTGTTAAGCAGATTAAATAAACATATACACTTTCCTGAACTTGAGGCACAGTTGTGGCAAGGAGTAAATATTTGCCTATTTCTCTCTGTAGTTACCATTTTACAGTTAATATGTAGTTTTCTGTGTGCTAACACCTTTGAAACCCAGGCTAGTAACTTAAGGCCAGCCTTTAACATTCCAGAATATGGTACACATCAGTAACAGTTATTGTGAGCTATATTCTGCTTTAACTTAACTGAATGGGCACTTTTAAAGAATTCAAGCATTTGGATTACAGAAGTGCAATAGGAGGATTAAAATCTGACCTTATAGCTGTAAAATTTACACTTCTCTTTGCTGACATGTAAACCAGAATTCAATTATCATCCCTTTCAAAGCTGCAGTGCTAATAGAAGAAGAAGATAATTTTTTTCCCACTAAAGATCAGCAGAAAATACTCTGAATATACCAGAAAACATAAGTATATAAAGCCATCATATGATTTTACAGACAGGTCACAGATTAAAATTTAACTTTTATAAAAAGAGTGCATCTAGACTATTTGATTGGTATAGGGGAGAAAGACTTGAAAGAATAAATAATTCATAAAATCTATAACAAAACAAAAGTCTGGGACTATACATTCTTGCAGTTTGCAACAGCTACACAGTTATCTTATAAAGGTTTAGGAGGGTTGTTTGGTATTCTTTTCCACTCTACTTTTTTTTTTTTTTTTTTTTTTTTTTTTAAATAAAAACAACCTAAAGTGTATTTTCAAAAAATATTTTTGACCATGGGAACCTCAAGCCTCCACACTCCAGCAAGAATATCTCATTGCTCTTGGTAGAGCTTGCTTTCAGACATAAGACTCTTCTGCTCTGTCAGTTCCACATTAAGAAATTTATAGTCTTTCCAAACTTTTCAGAATTATAAGATTATTTTAATTAAAACTTGACTCACACAGCCTTCAGTGAAGCTGCTGAATGGTTCTTGCTATAGTTTCCCTTCATAATTGCTTACTACAAGATCACACAGTAACAAGTAGTAAAATAAAATTTAAAGAAAGGTATTGATACCCCAATTAATTTGCAGCTTCTAATTTACAGCTCAGGGAACTTGATGGAAAATACTGTAAATTTTGTAATAACCAAATGAACTTTTTTTTTGCTATGCTAAGTATTTTGAAAGCAATTTCATACATCTATAGCACTTAATATGGTTAGGACAAGATAGGTCCACATTTATCATTTAAAAACAACAACAAAACCCACATCAACGGCCACAGTTCTATTTATTTGATTCTGATGTTTCAGTTTGCATCTTTTTATTGCAATATTTGAGCACCTAAGAAAGTTCCTAAGTCACAGTTCTAGGTCTGTCAGTCATAACATCAGTTTGTATGGATACAAATATTGAAGAGGCACCCAATTACACCATTCAGAGTCTGATTCAAAAACAACAGGTCAAGTCTGTATTGAGTGCTGACAATGAGATCCAGTCACCTTTAATCTCTTTACCCATTCAGCATATTATATGGGAATGAGACTAACCAATACTCACAGTTTAGAAACAAAACAGCATTTTCTATATTCAAGCATGCTATAAGAAGCTTTAATTTACATAATTGTAAGGACTGACACCTACCAATCCCACCTCAAATCTCCTAAGCCTCATACAAAAGGCTGAAACCATCCTTCAGGTCTTCTACTTAAAAGAGGCAGAAGGAAGAGAGGAAATCACTGTCTTTTGTGGCTTCCCATCTAGAAACAGGAGCTCAAAAGACACAGCTTAAACTCTCTAGAAACAAAGGAGAAAAGTGATGCTTTCTGGGTTTCCTTGCAAGCAGATAACTTTATGATTGTGATTCAAAACAGCAGAATTAAAGTATTTTTTTTAAAGACTGAAAATACTTTGCTTTATACGTGAGAACTTTGTAGACAACTTCCACCAAAGAGCCTATTAGCAAGGTTTTCCTAGAAAGTCCTGAATCTAAATAATTCCTCATATTTAGATGAAAAAAATTGTGCAAGGCATGCAGAGGCAGTAATGTAACAAGAAATTCCTGAGGACACAAACACATCTCACTAACACACCCCATTTACAAATGCAGTCTGTGCATTCAAGCTACTTAAAGAAACCTTTATCATATATTTGTGTTTTAATCTGAGATATACTTATCTATTGCACTGGAAAACAGAAGTTTACATCTCAGAGGCATTCCTAATCCTGCCCAGGATTTATTAGATTTGTAGAAAGATTCCAGGATTTGATTCTCAGCTAGAAACACCACCTTTCAAATGATCCACATTTTTTAGTATCAAGCAACCTATGTGTTCAGGGTGGACATTTCAGAGGCTTTGTTTTGGAGATAAGAGTCATTAGCAAGATAATTGTCCTGGTTCTGTGTAAAAAGGGGTTCAGGGCAGGACCCACACAGAACAGAACTATGTACTCGCCTCTCCCCCCCCCGAGAGAGAACACTTTGGAAAAAAAAAAAAATGAAGTATATTGTTTAACAAGGAACAGAAAATGAAAAAGGGAGGTAAGGAAAATAATATATACAAAGATTAGGGGAAAAATACAAAAAAGTAAAATATACAAAACCCTCAGAAATGGTTCCAGGGTCCCACGGAGTGAAAGGACCACTTCCCTCTCTGAGCTCCAAGGCAGGAGTGAAATAAGAAACCACTCCCTGCCTCTTATCAGAGTGTGTGTGGGAAGGGGAGGGAATACAATGGTTTCACCCCCACCCGGGGTCCTCCCAGTTGCTGGAAGGTCACGCCCCTATTCCAAGCCTCAAACCACAACAATAATTCACACTGTAACTATCTCCACATATGCTGAATCTGATATAAAGCAGGTGTCACATTTTAAGGAGGGCTCAGAAAATGGTGTTCAGGACAGCTTGCCTTAGTCCTGCTCAAAGCAGCAGGTCTGTGTGATATAGCCAGTCTGACAGAAAAAGCTGCTCCCCACACTGAAAAAGTACTGTAGATAGGGTTAGTTCTCTGCTCCTGTAATGGCCAACCATACCCTTACGGGAGAAGGGATAGGTACTGCCTACTGTATTGATGTAAAAAGGCCATTAAGCAGTTGTAAAATGTTATGAAGCACTTAATTCTACCTCTTGAGGTGGTACTACCAGTAGTAAGAAATCAGGATTTGGACTACCATCTAGCTCAGCTGGAGACTGGGGGAGACTGGAGAGTGGAAGGAGTAGGGAGAAGGGGAAGGAGATCAAAAGAGACTACATTAGCAATTTGGTACCAGCTAAGAAGAAAACAGATTTGTTAGTTACATTTAACACATTTTCATTTTCAAATAAAAAGAGAGAAGAATGGGCAAGAGTCTTTTTATTCACAGATGTGAATTAATTAATTAGAACTGGGGGTGAAATAAACTATACATGAATAAATTATTCCCACAGAATTATTTGCTTGCCTCTCTAGGGAAAG
>NW_008601698.1:5326-11929 GCF_000691845.1 Merops nubicus
CTACAGACTGGAAAATTTAAGATATTTTCCAAATGACTGAGATTTGTTGGTTTATTTACATAACTTTTTACTCAAACTCTTCACCTGTAATAGAAATCCCAGTGTTAGATAACCCTGGTTTATGATGCATACAAAAATTTGTATGTATGGAATATCTCTGTCCTTTTTAAGCTGAGAACTGTGGAAGTTGCATGTTTGGGTAGAACAGAAGAGTGAAGGGGTTTATTTAATACCAGCCTGTGAACACCCTGAATTACTAGAGCAGAAAAATCACAATGTATGTATGATATTGTTCTTAAATTTCTTTCACATTTTAAATTATATTCATATATAATATGGGAAAGGGAAAATATTTATCTGGTTTCAAGACAAAACTTCAGGCTGCTATTGTGACAACAGAAATTTTTGGTTTCATTGGAAGACTTTAAATGTATACTACTGCCAAACCTTGGATTTTGTTGTCTAGAGGGGGTAACTGCTTTCTCATGACAAAGACTTGAAAGATTATATCCCTTTAATATTTTTTTTTCCTATTCCACGTTCGCATGTGTTGAAACTCATTGCTTCTGGAAATGAAGATGCTCTGGTGTCAGCTGTAAAATCTGTATCTCACTTCCCCAGACAAGTGGATATTTATTGACAGGGTGTGAGAGAGAAAGAGAGGAGAGACTGCCTGTCCTGGAGCCAGTAACCTTGGTGAAGATGCAATGTCACAAACACCAAGCCATCATTCTCATAGATGTGCAGCATATTATTTAAAGGGAAACAAATATCGGCCACTGAATGTCACTGCAAGGACACATCTTCTGCCTCTTAACTAAACTTATCAGTGCTGTGGTTTAATATGGTAGCTTTTTCATCCTCCCCTCAAATTCATCTTACATAGCAGCTCTTGACACTACCAGAGAGCAGTCAAGACTAAGATTTAGTGACGTTTGCTTCAAACAGATCTAGATTTATTGACATTTGTTGCCTGCTTCTTCTCTCAGTAACTGCACACAGGATTAATTTTAACCATTTCTTAAACTCTGAAAAGCTGCATACTTAAGGTAAAAAAAAAATTCAGACACCCAAATTAGTGCTACTTACGTATTTCCACTTTTAATGAGAGGACCAGAAATTTAATCACAAGACGTTAAACATGTAGGCAAGGGTTTTCTGGAAGTTAGATCAAAAAGGAATGCAGCAATTCCTTTTCAAATTGAAGTCTTTTCCAGTATGGAGGGAAGGATTTGTACTTCAGTGGTTTACACAAACACATGATTAACAACTATCCATGAAAATACTGCAGGACAAAAGCCTCATTTTTAATAACTGCTTTAGTAGTGAATTATTGCTTGACTAATTCAGTCTTTATTTATTACTATGACCTGTGCCTTATGTTAACTGCTAAACTCCCAAGTTAATACACTTATTAATACACAATAATATGCCTCTACTTTTCTACAAAAATTGTATCTTAGTGGCTGAATAATTAGGTACCTTTGTGGAATATCTTGATGTTAATTCTTATAAATTATATTAACAGATTGAACTAATGTTTTTCAAATCTGGAAGTGACACGCAGAACTCCACTGCACAATAACACAAGTGCTTCAGCTCATACATACAGTACAGACACAGGCGTCTCTTAGTAACACAGGAAGCATTTAAAAGGATGGATAGATGAATGTACTCTCTCGACTCTCCAAATGTTAGGTAGAAGTATGAATTTGCAATGTTCTCTAAAAGATTAACTACTAAATGAAAAAGAACTGCTGGATGTAAATTTAGAAGTCCAAAATACCCAAGAGGCATAACTATAATTATTGCTGAGGGAAGCTGTTTAAGACTAAAAATACATTTCCATTAACAGTCAAAATTAGTTTTCATTGCCTGTTTCTCAAGTTTTCAGTGAATAACCTTTTATGATTCATTAGAAAAAAAACAAACCTAATTTGTATTTCAGAAGTACACATATTAAAAAAAGAGTCAGAAATCATATCAATGAAAATCAAATGCCAGAGGATGCAGAGGACAGTTTGGGGATGAATAATATTCCACAATAAAAGACCTACCATCAGAGTACATCCTGTACTTGTGCACACAGTTCTACAGAAGAATGATACTCGGATGTATTCACCAAAGTAATTCATGCTTAGCTTTACAAGATATAAATCCCTCCAATCTGTAGATTTGCCATCTACTTATTGTTATCCACAGTGTATTTGGTGGGAGAAGCACTACTGAGTACAGAAGAGCTGTGAAACATGTCTCCAGACTACACAGGAGATACACATCAGCTCAAAAGTTGGATGACAAAACACAGTTTTTTTACAGAATTTCTATATGCCAGGAAAACACACTTTAGTTTATGGGAAAAGGCTACAGTGTATCCTTATAACAATATAAATCTCCAGAATCCTTGTGATGATATCTAATTTACGTGGCTGTCACTGGAAATTGTAGTAAAGTGAATTATACACAATACTAAGCTTAATTATGAACAGTAACCTGGAAATCTTGATTAGAAATCATTTGCTCACTACACTCAGAGTCTGTAAAAACAATGATGAATTTATATAGCACACTGCAATTCCAAATAAATTATTCCTAGAAAATCAAAAGGAAGGTATATAGATTATATAAGAAATTATTTCTTAGGACCACTGCCAAATTTTAACTACACCATCAAATACAGAATAAAAGTACTACAGCAGCACGTCTGCTTTACATAAAAATAGCTGCAGTCACATCAGTTCTTTTCATCTTCAAAAAAAGATATTCATAAAGTAGGGCCAGATCCCAGCATCTCCAGAAACGCATCAGTTTCGTGAGCGAAGCTATGGCAGTTCTCAGACACAACACTGCTCCTCGCTGGATGACTGCACTCTGCTCAAGCTACTTGGATGTAGGTTTTCAGAGGGATGTTACCACTGTGGTGGCATCCTTTTCCCAGAACACTTCAGAAATGCTCAGAAGGGCAGGTGATCATGCAGTACGCTTCCAGTTTTGTGTTCACTTAAAGCTTCATGTGAAGGGTACCCCAGGCCCAGTAATGTTTGTCAAATCTCAGGACTACCATTTGCTGTAGAAGGGACACACAGGAATACTATATTGTGTCATATAACTAAATCAAGGAAGATTTGAATGTGATCATTAAATGAAGGAGAGCCTATGACAAATAATCATTTCTAATATTAGCATTGCCTCATATCGAGTGTACAATAAATGTAAATAAAATACAAAATCAAAGATTCTTGCATCTTTTAATATAATGGAAATTTTCACATCAATATTGTGAAGTGTTCACCATTTTCCCCTGAAAATGGTCTTCCTACTGAAGACCAGTCACTACTAACTTCCTAAGCAAAACCCTCTTTGAGATGAAGAGACCTCCTGGAACACATTATTTTATTTCAGAGAAAGACCTTATATGTAGGGAGATTAAATAAATCATGATTACAACAGTAAACATGTAAATTCTGATCAATAAGTACTTGCCTCCTCCTCCCTCCAACACTAACAGCTGCAATAAAGCTTTAAATGTAAAGCTGAGCACAACCAGCCATAAAAGTATGTAAAATAAATGAGGATAACATAATGAGGGAATCCAACATTCATCTCATAAATATAACATAACGACCACAACTAAAATGTCAGAGAATCTAATAAATCAATATGGTAGGACAGAGCTATCTTTATGCTTAGCATACATAAAAATATATTTACATGCTGGGCTTTTTTTTATTTTTTTATTTTTTTTTTAAACCAAGGATCAAACAAGAAAAATTATAAGAACATTAACTCCTTATTCACTTCATCAAAGTTTCATGTTATTTCTATTTTGGTTTACTACTCAACTGTAGAGAACATACAAAAGCTTTTCCCCATAAAATAACAAATCAAATTGCATTATTAATTAGCATATAAAGTAAAATGGAAGTATGTGTTCAGCCTTTAGAACGGACAATTCAAAGGTTTTTGAAAGAGTATCTCCAAGGGCAGATGGAAAATCTTGTATAAATCCAAAATATTTAGAAAAGGCAGATGTTTTGAAAAGTAATTCACAAGGGTGCATATCTTCTTAATATCATCTGAGAACCGATATCAAGTATTTAACTACACGTTACTTCAGTAGATTTCATGTGCTGCAATACTAAATCTATTTTAGCTCCTTTTTCAAAAACATCAGAGGCATGTATGCACAACAGCTACAATCACAAGCAGAACATTGTGCAGACTCCACAAATGCCAGTTTTATTTCACTCTCTATCCCCTACTCAATTTGTAACAAGTTTCAAGATCCTTAAAGCTTTTTAGCACTTTAAGTACCAACACAGCATATAAACCACAAACAACCCACAACAGTACAAGATACTACAGTACATACTCATCAAAAACTGTTCTAAGCCTCAGAACTGGACTTTTCTTCTCAGCCTTTTACATTTCCTTACCATGTTGTTCCACCAGCTAACACCCATGGCATCATGGTGGAAACAAGTCTTCATTCTGTTGAAAGGCACCACCAGATGGCATTAGAACAGCTGATGCAAGAACCATGCAGGTCAACTTTTTTCCCTTGGTTTGCCTACACCACTTAGAGTAATCCACTTGGAAGGAAAAGCCTTTTCACTTGGCTAGGGGACCAGTCTTAAAACACTCACTTCTGTTGATCACCAAAGCTATGTATAAAGAGACAGCATTATTTTTACTAGAATGGCTGTGCAATCAACTACACACCATCATACCATAGCCAGTGGCTGTTTGCTTTCAACCTCTAATCCACAAGCCTCTCTGAAGTAAATTATAACCTAAGCAACACAAAAAGCAAACAAAGAGCTGAGTAGGGAAGATGATGCTTCCATGCTATGGACACGCTTAGAAGTCACAAAGCAGACATTTAATCTACACTAGACATGATGTTCAGAATTAAACATTAAGTCAAACAAACAACTGCCCTTCACATTACACACTGAGGACCCCCTCCCCCACCCCACCCCGCTATAGCACAAGTTCTTTTTTGAGTACTCTTTGGTTCAGGGTCACCTACCACTGCAACGTAAAAGTATTAGCACTGTTAGCCATTTGTAGCTCAGACTACCTAGTAATACTGTCATCAGATACTTCTGCCATGTCCAAACTTGGATATTATCCTTTCAGTACAACTATTAAAACTTTCCAGTAGGGTCTGCTTTACTTATTTGTCCTGTCTCATGAGAAAGACTTAGACTGAAATCTTACTCCCATATCTATGTAGGTCTTACCATCTTCTAGACTTCTCTTTACATTGCCTTTCTCTTACAGAGACCACAGTGGAACTGCTTAAGCATTCATCAAATTTGCATTGCAACAAAAAACACTACACAGGTTAAGTAACTGTTCTTGAAGTTAGTAAGAGAAGCAAATTCACCATCTTGTAGCAAACCATAAGATAGCAATTTTCTGAAGATTGTCTCTTTCTTAATGAGAAACGACAGAAGAAAGTCAGAGACTGTTCAGTAGCACCCTTTATCAAATAACATATACTACTTGTTAGGTAGATCAATGCAATTAAAATAAGGTACCTTCTAAAGGAGCATAGGAATTAATGCTTTTTCAGTAGAGACACAACTTTACTTCTTTTGATTAACTTATATACGTGTGATACAAGTTTGTGTTCATACAAAATATGAACACAAGTTTGTCTAAAGTACATCCAACTAAAAGGAAAATCCCCTTCACAGCAGGTCACTGCACTTACATAGGACACCAACAATCAAAACTAAGAAACACGGACACCAGATCATTTCAGGGAAGATGTGAAAGAGGTATCTACAGTGATGCTTTGAGACTGACATTTTCAACCGGTTAGTGGATGGCACCCTATACTTATCCATTGGCTAATTAGTACTGGCATGCAAATCAAATACTTTTGTCCAAGCAAACCTAATGCAACTTATTTTTAAAATAAGTAACTCAATTACCACACCAATTGCTCATATACAGTTGTTTGCATTTTCTCAACAAATAGCTTTTTTCTGCTCTAACAGGCTTCAGTCACCAGTAGATTATAAATAATGATCATAAAAGCATATAAGATGATAAAACTGAAAGCTCAAATCTCAGAAAGCCTTGCCCCCAGCATAGTTTGCAGACAAATTCATAAATGACCTGAATTTTGGCTGATCCAGATTCTAAAAGTATCATTTTTCAATTAGCAATGTGTAATGTACTTAAGCAAGCACTGCATAAAATAACCACCTAAAAACATTACTTTGTATCTGTAGATGAAGAAGTTTTTACTATACCTGCTAATAAATTCATTCCTCCATACTTCAGTCAATTTATTTTTTTTTGGCTCTGAACAGAGAAAACTGTTTCTATTTCCATGACAGGAGATGGAAGTCTATTGAAAAGTCTGGTGGCTTCTTGTAGATTGTTAACTTTTTTAACTCAATTAAGAGGACTTATTCTCTTTCAAGCCTCCACAGCTCACATGGCTCAAAACTTTTGGGAAGAGAATACTACTTTCTTTGTACCAGTAGCTTAATGGTACTGATGTTTGCAACAACTGTATCTGCATGCTTTATCTCTTGCAATTTTGGGAGTTGGTAACGCTGTAAACTGTATACTTAGGGAAAG
>NW_008601698.1:11960-36471 GCF_000691845.1 Merops nubicus
GGAAAGCCATGATATTGAAGGTATGTCTCAACAAGCATACAATTTAGAAGGCATCAGAAATTAAAATGCTACCATATGACAAAAAAACATGTTTAGATCTTAAATTGAATAAACATTTGTAAATTCCTAAGGCAGTCCTGTCTAATAGCCAAACTTATCCGGTCTACATGCACTCTAGTCTCATTTGGACAAAGTTTCATAATTCAACACATTACTTGAATGCTAAAATATTTTTTCAAATTTATTTTTAAAATGTTAACATTTTAAGCGATATTAACTAGAAATATTTATTAATAATACCTATGAAATGTGAATTAGTGCACAAATATAACATGAGAAAGTCTAATTTTCAGGAGTAAGGAGATGGGCATTTTCAGAAACAAACTCCGGTTTCATTGCCTTGCATTATGGTACTCTTTCAATACACAGAAACAGCTAAAAACTATAAAAGAATCTATCTAGTTATGCTTCATGATGCCTTAATAGAAAATAACCTGAAGTCACATCTTTTGTGCAGAGGTAGAAATCCCACAGAATACGTATTTATACGTCTTGCTCTCCTCCATAACTGATTCTCTAGTGTACAGATCATGTATTGACATAAAATCAGGTAAGCATACATGAGGGAAGACCTCATACCAAGTCTAACCTTTTATTACACTATACTTATATACAGATTTTCTTAAATACACACCTGGCTTATCTCCCTGTTTTTCTTTGTTGTATATAGTTTTATCTTTTTTTTTTTTTTCCCTTTTTTTAACCTTTTCCTTTCAGTCTTCCTCACCTGCCTATTATAATGTGTTTTCCATTTCCTCAATATTCTATCAGTTTAGAACACAAAAGACATGAAACTCTGGAAATATAAACTAGGCAGTAATGCCACTGTTCTACATTTTTCCAAGGCAAGTTCTGTGACCTTTCACCTTATCTATGACTCTAAGCAGGTCTGCTTGTATTTCCTTTAATGACTAGTGGTTTGAATGCAGATACATTTTGGGCATAATCAGATGACACACGCAAAGAAGTTCCAGCACAATAAAGAAAAATTAAGATATTGTGCAAGGAGTGTTCAATCATTTCAGAAAAATCATGGTTTTTCTGAAAAAAACAAAAAAAAAAAAACAAAAAAACCCAAAAACATACATACAAGTCTTCATATGTAAATAGACACACACATAAACGTACATAGGCAGAAATATGTACTACTACAGAAATATGTATACATTTTCTGCAAGAAACATTTACCTGCTATTCTAAATCCTTGCAGTATGTTGTTTAGATAAATGCACAGTGCATTTTTGAACTAAACTAGTCTGCATGATCAGTTTTTCTTGCTCCAGACTTTCTTATTAACAAGTTTCTTATTGCCATGTAATTATATCTAGTTAATAAATGAAAATCACCTCAAGCCCAAACTGACTGGAGGAATCCTGCCTAACAAGTATAGTAGGTTCAGCTTCAAACTGACCAATCCATAAGGCACAGCTATGATTCTGACAAAATAATTTTCTTACACCAATATCTGCTGCTTTCATTAATCTACACTTTTGGATGCACTTTCTGCTTTTCAGCAGTCATACTACAAAAGGTGGGTTACTTAAGAAACAATTAGGTGCGTATACAAAACAATTTGCAGGCAGTCTTACTCTTTCAGCTTCCTAAGTGAAGTGCCTTTCAAGGCTGATTTATAACACTGTCGTCTTCAGAAGGCAAAATAATTAATAGGAGCATGGACTTCTAATTTCAGTGACTTCCAGAGAAAGTGGATTCCATTTGATTTATGATGGCCAGTGACTTTGCATTTTATCAGTTCATTCACTCATTATTTATGCTGATGACCAATTTCAATGGGTCGCTATCATCTAACTCGCTACTAATCAAAGAGAATTAGGGTTCACTGCATTATTTAGAAACCACTAATTTATCTTCAGAACAAGTATCAGGAATAGTTTGGGGCCTTCCACACTAAGAAGCGGCACAGCTGGCAAAGTCACAGCATTTGCTTGGTATTACAAATTAATGTTTTAGGGGCTACCTGCAAGAACTACTACTTTTTCCAGAAGTTTTAAAATGGGCCAGACTGTGCAGATAGAAAACAAATATGAAACACTGAAGCAATAAAATGAAACACTTTCCATCTGGCCTCCTATGTCAAAACATTTAAAATATGTTTTTCCCACTCCCTCTGTACGCATTTCAAATACACTTTATTTAAAAAAATTCTCTCTTTTTGATCAGCAAGTAATAATACCAAATCATATCCAATTATCAGGGGAAAAATATAAAAGGTTGACTATATCAACCTTGGAAAACAGAGTACAAAAAACTAATTTCAATATTTTTACATCTTTGTACATTGACATATATTTATCTTCTGATTTCCTGGAGGCTTTCCAAAAAGCCCACCTTGTGCAAACCACTTCAAACCAGATTTTGATCTTTTGTTGTAAGTGCATGACCTTTCTAAAACTCGGGTGAAGTCCACAGCCAGTAATTTAACAGAACAGCACCCACCACATAACAATTAATAGTTTTGGACCTTCTCCTAAAAGGGCAATAGTCTCTGCTCTGTTTTATCTAAGTTTTAAATGCTAAGCACAGGTGGGGGAAAAGAAAACAGAAAGAAACAGAAAACAATGATTCTTTGAGGCCTTCACACACACTCGCAACAGTCTTCCTGAAAATATCACCCATTCCTCTTTAAACAAACCTGAAGTTTAAACAGCAAAAAATCAAAGACTTTCAAGGCTTCTTCATTCTGCATATATATTCCCTGGGACAAAAATAAAAGCTGTCACCTTTCAATCCAATGGAGGAGTGGACAGACTTCAGTTTCTTACTGCTGCTACTACTCTCTCCCCACGCTCAAATGCGGTGTCAAAAGAAGGGAAAGCATAAGCCTCCAGGAGAAATTTATACTTTTCCCCCTCTGTGTGTTCAGGGGTGCCAAACAACCCAGAGCTGCTGCCATGCCTGTGTGCTCGCTGCCCCCCGCCCGGAGACCTGCCACCGCTTTCCCACCTTCAGCCCCTCTTCCTCTCTGGCCTCTCCCCTGCACACTCCCAGGGGCAGTGAGCCTAAGGAGGGGCAGCTGGCACTCAGAACCCCCTGGCCTTGCCCAGCCCCATCTGCCCCCAGAGAAACCACCCACACGGGGGCAGTTGTGACAGATGAAATACCCCTCTCCCCCAAAATGCCCCTGCAGGCACAGCTCTTCATACTGCCGATGTACCTTCCTGACATATGTCTGCGTTCAACCAGGGCTTTGAAGGGGTCTCCCATATCTTCCAAAAGAAAGGGGTGTTTAATGTGAAAAACAAAACACCACCACCCTCCCTCCAAAAAACAGAGTACCAATGTGATATTTCAAAATGTCTTTTCTATGCACTCCCCCCTCCTTAAAGATGGCCATTTACAGAATTAACCTGTTTAACAGTCATTTCTCTGAACTTTTCAATACTTTTTAAAAGTTATTTCTAAATAAAGCGTTCATTTCTGAGTGCCTCCACACTATCTAAATTGGCAGTTTTATTTCAAGCACATAAATAGGCCCTACTGTATGCAAAGGGTGATTCCTGTGGATTTTTGCCTATAGTCTGAGGTCAATCCACTGGGACATTAAAATTACTGAAGTAAACGCTGAATAATTGTACTACTCTACAACACAAAGGCAAAAATCTAGAAGGAAAGAATTAGGAAAATAATTATATAAGGCTATCAGTTTTATTGGATGAAACTGGTATTTTTGTTGCCAAACAGTAATTACAAACTGATTGAAATGACTAAGTAGCCATTCAGATTAGTGTTCATCAGAGTTTTCTTCACATAAACACAACATGCTTATCATACTAATGATCTGAAATAAAACCCATGACTTGGCATAGTTTTCTGCACCATAACACAATTTACATTTCATTACTACTAAAATCAAGCTGAAACACTACAAACCAGTTCATCTTTACACTGCTTGCATTTTCTTTCCTGTTAAGAGGCATCAAAAAGGATTTTTTCTCAAATAAGCATTTACACCTAGCCTACCAACATTCAGTCACTACTTACTAAAAATTGCTTGTACACTAAAACCTCCTAGGACTATTCAAATTTTTGCATTTATATCAGTATGGATATAATATATTGTTTTCTACTAAAGCATGTATTTTTACAAAGAGATGTGTATCAATGAAATCTGCAAACAAGCTTTTTTTGTAAATGGAAGTTTAAAAATGTAAATCATCTGTCTGATTACAGCACACTAAATCCTTAAAACATAGTATTATGAAAAATATTACTGTGTATACAGTTATCCTTCAAGGAGAAAGAGGATTTATTTTGTTCAATTGTTTGTTTTCAAATTTTCAACTTGCAGCCAAAATTCACAAATGCTCTATCACGTTCATACATGTCAGAAATCCATTTCTGTTGCCAGCAATAGGCCAACATTCAGACTGAATGAAAAAAAAACTTAATCTATAGAAATTAGTTAATACAGTGGATACTAGAACTAATGTGAAAATGGCAGGACAGTAAAAAATCAGGATCTTAGTAGCATTTGCATCACGTGCTTATTACATAAAAGAAGTTTAATTAATCTGCCAGAAATATTGAGCAAATGAAGTCTCCTGAATCACTCATTTGGACAGACAATATAAAAAGGTAATTTATAATTTATGAAAATCCTGAGTGAAAATCTCAAGCAGACCTATTTAATATGTCACATGAACCTAAAAAAAACCCCACACTAGTTTTCCAAGGAACTAAATTCCTTAATGCATGGAGAATAACAGCGCAAGACAAAGGTGTAAAAGCCTAGGTACAATAAAAAAATTAAAGAGATAATGTTCTCTGTATTGAACAAAACTACAATACGTACACAGATACATCCACTAAGGCAAAGAACTGAACTGCCTATCATTAAAAACAGAGATATATAGGAAAAAATGGCCCAAAGGTTAGCTTAATTCAGAAGTTGCAGATGAAGTAAATCATCTTTGAAATCCAGGAGCATTTGCAAAGTCCAGAGGAAAAGATCTTTATCATCCTGGAATTGCCAAACATACTTCCCTTGTGTATTCAAGACCAAAACATAACAAAGTAAAAGTTCCACCACAAAGCATCACTGGGTTCAGCTGAACAAAACCAAGAAGTTCTATACTAGCCAACAAATTTTCTAGATATTCTGGAAAAGGATTTGCTTCAAGACTGAAATCCATCTCTTACATTTGCACACTTGTGTAAACTCCAATCTTGGTCAAGGTCTCCCTTATGTATACATATCTGAAGTTATTGTTTGCAACAAATCATAAAACTCCCAATTGAAAAAAAAAAGCATTAAGAAAAATCATAAAGAAGTGTGTGCAGTAGACAGATGTATCTACAAGAGACACAGAAAAGGGCTTCAGAAAAGACATTTCCCTTTTTCACCTGAGCTGGCACACTCTTAGAATAAGCAGGAAAACTGCTGTCTGATTTAGATATTGTTTTAAAGAAATTTTTTAGTAAATAGACATTTATCAATATTATTAAATATAACTGAAAAGTTCCTTTTTATATTTTTCTGTCTAAATAGCTAGATGCATTTTGCATTTCCAACAACTGACCAAATAGATTTTTAGACTCCGGGATGACCTCTTCAAGCAAGCAGCTGTAAAACTTCCATTGTTCATAAAATCCTGCATATGTACATCCCCAAGTCCCCCATTCCATTCAATATATATGAAAATGCAATTTACTGTATGTCAAATAAAAAATGCAGTTTTCAAATGCATGACAACAGGTGCTAGCTAAATGATCAGACACTATTTGTTACCTAGTCTCTTACTCTCATTTGCAGCATGATAAATTGCATTTTAGCAGAGTACTGCGATCTAAGGGGTCTTGACATGCTTTTATTGATTTGCATAGGTTATATGCATGTATTCCTGTTTGTAGGCAAATAGTGCCATGAGTAAATTCAAGTCACTGTGCCTCTGTTTCAAGAAAATTGCAGTCATCACAGGGGAGTCAAGATGGAGTGAGGTTGGGTAAAAGAGACACATGCAGCCCATTGGAGTCTTAGAACCTCTATTAAGATTTATAGGCTGCAGGATTCTTTTGGGCTTCAACATTATTCTTAGTAAACCCTTTCTGTCTTCAGTTGTTTATAAAAACTGGCAGCTTTAGCAAAGACAGAAGCTTATGTTGTAGGTAGCACAATTTAACATAATAGTGATAGCCTGTCCTCCAAATATGCTGATACTGATTTTGAAAGAGAAACAGTGCATATCCTTGATTCCCGTTACCATAATTTGAAAGGTTTTCTTAATAATAGCAGTAGTGTAGCCTGCATTTACAGAACACTTTGTAGTCACCACTAGTTAAGGTTAGTTATTGTATCTGTCCTCTCTTACCTCTTCTCAGTTCAGCCAGTATCATTATTCCCCACTCTAATAAAAAATAATAGAATCCTCCTTCGAAAGTTGAGATACCTTCCCTATGAGGCAGAAATAACATTGCTAGAATTAGAAATTGAAACTTCCATGCAAGCATTTATCTTCAGGCTGGGAAAGATGTGATCCACCATCACCACGATTTGCATATAATGTCCCTAGTTTAGTATCTGCACATGCACACACACCAGCACTCACCCCATTAACTAAAGAGAAAGCTGTTGGAACATACACAATAACCCTAAGCAGGAAGATTATCTCTGCATGCACACACATAGTTTTGTATCACAAACGTTGGAGCTGGCATGCAACATTCAGAGTGGTGTCAACCTATAGATGCTACCGATCCAATCATTTTCTTGTAAATTTGGACATTACTGATAAAGGTTCAGGTTACTGGAGGAACTGTTAATCTATCAGGAAAAGGATTTAGACTTGACAGGCATACTTACACCTCAGTGTATTCAAGGAGCTCTTACTTTTATGTTATTTCGGGATTTAAAATTTATTGAAGAACTGTTTCAATGTGGTAATTTGGCATTAACTTGGAATTCAAGAACTGTATTCTTGCTTCTATCTGTATCACAAACCCTAGAGCAAATGAAAATTAGTCTAATTGTAATTTAAGCTCCGAAAAAGGAATACACAACAAATATTAGGAAAAACATTAGGGGATAAAATTAGGGTAATATAGAATGCAATATCTCAGAAAACTTCCTAATTTGACATAGATACTTCTATTCATGTGTTACTAATAAATTGTAACTAAAACTACTCATGCTGGGTCTGACGAACATCTGAAGTGCCCACATTAGCAGTTTTTCTTTCTGACAAATTTCTCAGTTTATGCAGATTCTATTGTATGTTTCTCAACAAAGAATAAACTACACACTGTGTTTACAGAGACTGTAAAATTGAATGGATCAGCACATCAAGATGCATTCTGAAAACAATTTTGCTTACTGTCCATCGAGCATATGTTTCCATACAGTCTAGCAGATGAAAATGATGTACTGACTGAAGTAGAGAGGCACAGTGTGGAAAGTGCTATATCAGATTTACACTGAAACTGGAAGCTCATTATTGAACATAAAGTACGGGGTTTTTTTAAGATTGTCTCCTTGGAAAAGCCATCATGAATAAAGCAACACTGCTAAATACTCTTTATTCTTTTTGTACACAGAAAGCTGTTCCCTTTGGAACATCTGTAGCAGACAAGCGACTACTCCACAAATTTATAACTTCAATAATATATGGCTTTGTGGCAGTAGTATTTAGATAGTTCTGCCTAGGAAGTTCACCGTGTAATCTGAGGAACACTTGCAGGCCTACTACCTTCCGCTTTGGCCGCGCATTCATGTCCTCACACTAACTGGAACAACTGCTTGTGGAGTGTCATAATAAGCTGCAACAGGGAAATGAGTCAACTAAGAATCATTTTTTTTCTTAGATCATTATTGACATGGGTCAGTTTCTTATCTGGTCCACCGTTCAGCCTTAACTATAGTAACAACAAAACAAGTGTCCTATGGCAAATAGAAGCACAAGAACAAATGCTAAGGGCTATGTAAAGTGGCACTGCTCATCAGATTACTGCTTGCTAATTTACAGTCTCAGTCAGAACACACAGAGAAATATTTCACGTGGAATAAATAATTTAAAAGTGGAGCTGTTAAACAGGGGAAAAATAATGAGCAAAAGCAAAAGTAAGTTACACAACATCACAATGGTAGGCCACGGTCAAATCTTCCATGAGCTAGGTATCAGAAGAATTTTAAAAGGAAATTTGAAGAAGTAAAAATGAGGTAGCTTGCTAGATGCTTTTTGGAAAAGCACAAGAGGCAGCACAACAGAAAGAAAGTGTTCCATCTTTAAAATATTTTGTATAAATATATACATTTATATACTCTGTAGTGAATTTATATGGACACGTTTTCAGAGGAGGACACCTTCTGAAAATGCAGGTCCAGCCATTTTTACCTATCTACAAGAAATGTATTTGACTTGAAATTCCATTTAGAGTATTAACATTTCAAGGCAGAAGGATCACAGGAATATCTAAGCAGAGCTGGCCTCTACAATCAGACACCCATATATGACAGGCTATAAAATTTGCAAAATTTTGAACAAAACTTCTGCCAATTTGCCCCAAAATATTCAAAACCTACCTGAAGTAAATTTATCAGCCTGAGCCATTGCAATCCAGTTCCTTCAAGTAATTTCTTTTGAAAGAGACAGCAAGAATATCTATGTTGCCTTGAAGGAATTCTTGCCTCCTGACTTTCAACCTTGAAACCCTTCTTTACTTAAGTCTCCCAAAACAGTACACAGAGTAAAAAATAATCTTTCATATTACTACTATCAGAGAAAAAAAAAAAAAAAATTACTGCTTCCAGTATATCAGCACTACGTCTATGTATCCTGTTGGACCCATTCTCTAGCCCTCAGTTCACGTGCAACCTGTAACACGCTTACGTTCTCAATGTGCCAAAGGTTTTGCCTCTTAGAGCATACTTTTAGAAATAGGTCATAACTCAAAAGCCATGACATTTTATTCAGGTGATTGACACAGGCCGATATTCCAGAATAACCACCAGCCCCCCAAGTCTAAAAGCATTCCTTCTCTCCAGATAGCAAAGATCAGTTTGTACATCCTTCCCAGCTAGGAGACTAAAAATGTGCTAGCAGAAGGGGTCACCACACAGCACACTTCCACAGTGAAAGTCTTTAGGAAAGCAATTAAGCGCAACTGGCATAATCCAGCAGCCTGACTAGGCAATGACAGTTACTGGAAACAAAAGCATAGAAAGGTATAACATTGACAAAGACACCATCTGATCTCTCTTTAATGATAAAAATCTTAAGGCTAGAGGGAATCTATGATAGCTTTGTCATAGCTAAGCAATTAAGAAAAAAATCAAACCCTGTGTACTTTGCAAAAGACAAATAAACTGTGCAAAATAAAAATGGGGTGGGAGGGTTGGGGTGGAATAGGGGGTGGGATGGCAAGTAATCAAAGTCATTTTAGAAGTTCTATATTGCAAAATTCAAAAGTCTGCAGGAACCAGGAAGGACCTCTTGGGATTTCTTGCTAAAGATCTTGCCTCTGGTATGAATCACCTATTTGTATTAACCTCAGAAAAGATATGAAATATTGTTTGGTTTCTCCTTAATGAGAGAAATTTAACATGGTTGGCATAATATTCCATAATAATAGTTCTATGTAACATCTTCACTAACACTTCACAAGCCATCAAAAATTTAACAAAGAAACTGATAATTAATATTACAAAACACAGAGATGAACAAATTAGAGTAAATGGCACTCTCAAGTTATTGTTTCCCCCCCCTCCTCTCTGTGGTAATTAGGATTGCTTGACTTACTATTAATTTGCTTGTGCGAAATACATTAAAAAGGATCTGGGACATGTCTATAGAGGGGAAGTATGCCTTTACACAGAGAAACATATGATTGACCACTGTATCACCTCTCATGGTTATAGTACTTTAAAATAATGATTTCCCCATTTTTTTGCTCTCTCCTTCCCTTGTTTCAAAGCTCATCTTCCTACAACTTTCACTTAAGCTATAGTGCTGTAAAAAATTATCAGTACTTGCATAAATTCACACATGCAGGTACTTTGAACACTCTTGTGCAAGGCTGAGCACACAGAGGAACGTTCCCAGAAACCTAGCAGGAACGTCGGGAGTAGAGGGGGTGCCTAGCTCATGCAAGTACATGGGAAAATCTTTAAGCACCATTCCATTTATAAGAGCACATCTATTGCTGTAAAAGGCTACATTCATTTTTACATAAATGACTAATAATTAACATAAACTAGTAGATGAAATGAACCTGTGAACTTAAGAATAATGTATAGAACTTAAGAATAATATATGAAGGAATTTTCTCATACAGAGAAGCAACAAATCAGCGTTCTCACTTAAATCATCAAAAACATTAATTCCACAGATCAGATGGATTTTCAGGGTAACCTTTGCACATTCAGACCTTTACATTGGGAAGCTTGTCAAATAAAGGCACTCAGAGAGGAAAGAAAGTAGCTGTGTCAAACCATACGTGCAAACTCATGAGGCTGACATGCTGTCACCACACATAAGCAGTAAATCTATCTGCATTTTAGTAGTCCTCTATCTAAACCCTCCTCCCTCTGGAGAAAGTGTATTCAGCAGTATTATAGCACACACACTTTGTTTGTGCTTATTAAATAAAAAGAAAAGATCACCTTCAACCATATTAATGATGGACTGGTGGATGAAGGATGTTTGCGAAAATTCACAACATCTGTTTGCTCCACTCTCTTCTCAGCGTGCTGCACCTATTCCTCATGCTTAATGATGCTCATCCACTCTGCAAGTTTTACGAACAAATGTGTGTTTAGCCACATTCATCATTCTGAATGAGCGTTCTTGATGAAGCATCCACTGGCCTGTTTCGCTCTTTCTGCTACACTTTAACAAATGACAACTGCTCTACGTATTTTTCATTTGTTAAAAATAAAAAGCTAAGTGAAGAATAGGCCCAGCAAATTTTTCTTTTACTCCGCTGGTAACTTTACTAGAAAATAGAATGCTACATGCATTTAAACTGCACACAAGTTCACACACACACATCTAAATGGTGCATACATATGTATACTATTTTCAAAACACTACACAGCAAAATACAGTGTTTCAGTACTGCATCAGTAAAGCACACTATCCCATACCAACAGAAGTAGTTCAGTCTTCTTTATCACAAAAGGGATGTATGTCTCACTCATCAGCTAGGGGACAGACTCTGTGATGCACACAACGCCTTGACATGAGACACTTGGCATCTTTTGGTACCAAGCCAGCAATACATCACAGTGGACATCTGCCTTCCATTTTCCAGCTTTAAAGTACACCAATATTTAAAGGAAAAGACATGTTTCCCAGAAAACACGCATGCTGCAAGTGCCAACCTAGGAATGAATTCAACTGTGAATAAGGTCACATGTCAAATCCAATAGATCTTTATCAATTACAAAAATGGACTATAAAATGTATTAGTAATGAGAGCCAAAGAAACAAGTCTCAAACAAACAAAAAAAAGTCTCAGAAAATTTTAAATCTGGAACATCTTCAGAAGCTGTCTTTCAGAATTATTTAGAGCAATTCACAATTTTCTTACCAGTTAATGCACAGAAAAAAATAAAATGCTCATCCCAATATTAATTTTCCTAAACATGTCTTTAAGAGGTTAGTGATGCAATCTACAGTGGAACATTCTCAAGTTTGTCTTTTGGTACTATTTTTTATGTTTCAAAAAAACGTACTCAGATTAAATGAGGTTTCTGAAGGCATTCTACCACTCCTTAATGGTATTTCTGTGTTTTACTAATTGAGTCTTTGTGAGTCCCTTCTGGTCTGTAATGGTTGTCTGGGTTCATCTGTATTAATTATATCCAGAAGGCCAGTAGATGCATTGGATGATGCATATTTCATTCTAAAACATGAAAGGCCTTTGTTATGAAGAATGTTTATTGCAAAACAGGCATCTAAGAAACAGTCATGTATTGTGGTTCTTGTTTTAAGGTTACTTTTAAAAACTAGGTTAGGGGAAAAAAGTAGAACCTGTAAAAGGATCTTACAAAGTCTGCCATAGGTTGCCTTCCTTCTAAGAAGTTCTAGTTTTCCTTGCATGATGTACTTTGTGATAGTTCACAAGGAAATAATTATGCACCAAAAGATGTAAGAGAGGAAGCTTTTACTTCTATTCCATAAGAAATCCCCTCTATTTATAAAAAAACAAATCCTAAAATCCTTATGCCCAGGCTAAAGAAAGGTGTGACAACTCAATAAGAAGTTATAATTCAGTGAGTAGCAGGATCCAGAATCAAACATGTAGAACTTCTCAGATATGGAAATTATTTAAAAAAAAAACAAACTGTACTGCCTATGAATCTTTTAAAGCAAACAAACACACATGTTAAACCAAATGATTTCTTACTAAAGCGGATAAAAATTTTCAATTAAAACCTCTTTCTTAAAATAAATTAATATTGGCATATACGAATAAGATCACTGAGACCTCAGCACTCCTGCTGACAAAAATAGTCTTAAACTTATATGCTAAATTGTATCAATTCCTTAAACTTAGAGACTGGCTAATGTGCAACTAGATAATGAGTGGACTAATTATCAGAATTCATACTTCTACTCCAACCTGGACAAAAGTCAATCTTGCACTGATGGTGTGGTTGGTCAGAGGAATGCTACTTCATGCTCTTCCTGAGACTCTATGCATAACTTAGAAGGCAGTGAAACATTAAATAAATAAATACTAATTAAAACCTCTGTAAATTATACCCTGTTTTTCCAGTATTTTAAAGTAAAAACCAGTATCAGCTCCCTTCAACCTTATCTGAACCCATAAAGTCAGATATAGACTGGCAAAGTTACTGCAAAGCAGCATTTGTTAGTAAGTTATGTTTGATAACAGAAATGCATGAAATTATAGAATACAGATGAAAATGTAGTCAAGTTCAATAAGAGTAATAATAAATCTACATGGAATGGTGTACCCTTTCACAAATTAGCACAAAGTAAAATGAAGATTATGAATTTCAGGATTAAATTTTTTGCCAAAGTTTAGTAAGAACTTCCCGTGACGCCTTAATACAGATAAAAAGAAGAACAGAGGAGAGAACTATATAGTAAGTCCAATGAAATGTATAAAAATGGAATCTAAAAATTAATAGAAATGGCAAGAAATGTCTGTTCAGGCTCTTCTGAGGTATATGTACTCAAGGAATATATTGTTATGCTTAACAGAAAATTGTACATGACAAATTTACAAGCTATGCAGAAAAGATTCCTCCTGAAATATCTGCAGTAAATACTGTAAAAGAACTGATAGCAGCTGTGTATTTTTGTTATAAAAAAGAATTTATAATTATAATAAAATATACAAATTACTAGTTCCTTAAAGAAGAATGGCTCTAATCATCATATTTCAGAAATTAGGACCCACAGAGGATTTTTTTTAATATAAAAAAATTAATTCACATTTTTTTCTACAAATGCTTCTTTCTCTACTGTAAAACAGACCTGCATCTGAAAATAAAAGAAAGGATTTATGCAAAAATAACCTCAAGGGGATCATTACAGAAACACAGAAAGTAATTTTTCTAGTACAACTGTAAAGCATATTTGCAATAGACATTTAAAACTCTGGTTACAAAATATATAAAACATACAAATGAATGGCATTTAGTGCAATGAGAATAATGTAAATGGCATCCTTAAGTGATAGACTGATTAAGCCAAAAAGCATAATTTACAAAAGGGCAGGACCTTTTGATAATTTAAAATTAGATTAATATCAAAGTTGATACATGTATTTTGTACTGTGTAGATACACAGTCATCACATTCATCCTCATGACAATGTATGCATAGAGTATAGACAGTTTATTAGACTTTCTGAAATAAATCTATAGCCATAATCGATCACTGGACAGGGGGGAAAAAGAAAAAAAAGAACAAAAAAAAAGGGAGAAAAGAACAAGGCTGAAAGCAACAAGTACAATTCTACACCTCTGTAAACAAGAGAAACTGGAAATCCGGACGGAGAGTGCTCTTAAGCCACACAGAATAGCAGTGAGCGCTATGAGCACTCATTCCCACCAGAATTAAGGAGCAGCAGTCTACTTTGCAAGTGATCCCAACAAGTCCACAAATGTCAGTGCGCCCTTCTATGACTGGCAAGGGAGGCTACAGAACTTGCAAGGCAGGTACAGTCTAAGACATACATTAACTCAAACTGTACAATAGGTCTCAAGAAACACATCACAGTACTTTTGAGAAAATTGGAGCACAAATAACCCATAGATTACTGCAAATTACTCTGACAAAAATAAGTCCAAGCATATCTGACAGTAAAATTACACTCTCCTCTACAACAGTATCCCTTAGGTAATCTCCCTTCTCTCCCCATCCCGAATGTTAAATTGTCTCTTAGCTTTATAACAAATCAAGGCTAAAAGCTGCACACTGGCAGTAAAGCACTTCTTTTCATCTTTCATAAATTTTATTTCTTCTCAATAGCATCAAGTGTGGTATATTTTATGAAAATTACAAAAAGCATCACAAAGATACAAAATGTAAATGATACGACAATTCAAAGCATCTGATGGGCACTGTTTCTGCTATCTGCAAGAACATTGCACAATTTCTTCCTGTGTTGCAGGTTGAGTTTATGCTTTTCCATGGAACAACAATGCCCGTGAGCTATAGGAGTTTGTACTTCATTTTTTTCCTCAAGGAAGCAAAAGGGTTAATACATTTTCCACCTTTACAAATATGATGTTCTCAGCTGAAAACAATGCTAAGTAATTCATAAAATATTGAAGATCTGCACCTAGAACAAGATTTAAGTTGTTTGACAAAGGTCTTGTCTTAAGCTTTGGTTTTATTCTCCTATGGACTGAAGCAGAGATTGTATACAACCATTGTCTCTCTTTTTCAGGTGGGTTTTTTTTTGGCTTTGGTTTTTTGGTGTGTGGCCTGTTCAGTCTGGAGAAGAGAAGGCTCCGAGGTGACCTTATTGTGGCCTTCCAGTATCTTAGGGGGGCTACAAGAAAGCTGGGGAGGGACTTTTTAGGCTATCGAGTAACGACAGGACTGGGGGGAATGGGGCAAAGCTGGAAGTGGGCAGATTCAGGCTGGCAGTGAGGAAGAAGTTCTTCACCATGAGAGTGGTGAGACCCTGGAATGGGTTGCCCAGGGAGGTGGTTGAGGCCCCATCCCTGGGGGTCTTTAAGGCCAGGCTGGAGGAGGCTCTGGGCAGCCTGATCTAGTGGGAGGCGTCCCTGCTCATGGCAGAGGGGTTGGAACTGGGGGATCCTTGTGGTCCCTTCCAACCCTGACAGATTCTGATCTGTTTTAGCAGAGGACTTTAGAGCCCTATTGGCTCAATGGTTGGACCTGATGATCTTAAAGGTCCCTTCCAACCTAAAGGATTCTATGATTCTATGATCTTATCCAGCAACGAAGGCAGCTTATTTTCTTTTTATTTAGCTGCAGAATCAACCTGACACATAGTAATCTTACACACAGAATTCACAGAAATATGACTGGGGACAGGATGTGGTAAAGCAAAAGGTGGAAGTATTGCTGTCAGAGGATATTTGTGACTTTAACATGCACTTCAAAATGCAGTTTACATACCCAGATACCTTAATTCTGATGTTTTCCACTGGGGAAAATGCCATATCCTAAAACAGATTCTTCAAACTTTTCTTCTCCTAGGAGCCAGTTATAATTTTAACCCAAATGCTGCTCTTCATGTTTTTGCTTTATCCTTTTGAAAAGTCCCTCTCTTGTATTTGTAACTGCACTTCCCCTCTTTTTCCATGTATACTCAGGCACTTTTAAGCTCTCTTTCAAAAATACGTCATGAATCAATCATGGGTATGTAAGGCCTGGTGCCTCGGGGGGGGGGAAGGATTAACTGCAATTTGCCCGTATATGGCAAAATGTCACTGTTCATGACAGGCTTCATCTAGCTGGATGTCCCTTATCAATCATTATGGACACTTCTCCCCATAACTGCTTTCTAGCTTCTTATCTCTATATAGAGACTGACTGAGCTGGGAAGACTGTTTAGCAGTCCTCTTTCTGATATGATAGCTGAAACTTCACTAAGTGAAAATCCTCTGGGTTTTCTCAGAAAATGGTTTTTCATTTTAATCTCTACCTTCCACAAGTGACCAGGGTTCTTCCAGTTCTGTATCTTATAAATAGTTAATGTGCTGCTTCTTTCCACAAGGTGTACATATAGCTTTGTTAAAGGCCTACAAACATATTGAAAACCTGGATGAATCTCATTTATTTACAACTGTGAAAAAGTAATAAAGATATCTTTGGTACTGTGATTTAGTAATAGGACTGTAAAACACTCATAACAAGAGGATATCTGTCAAATTAGTTTGGGCTGGTTCAGACGATACAAAAGCGAACCCATAAAACACTTCAGAAACTCAGATCAAGTCTTCTGTCCTAATGACAACAGGCAAGCCTGGCTTTATGAGAAGGGTTTTCCATTCAGCATTTTCCTCCTCAACCTCATGAGTTTCCCACATGACCATAAGAAATGCTGAAACTACAAATGCATGCTGTTAAGAAACGCACTTGTTATTTAGGAAATGTCAAATTAAGACCATCCTGTGAAACTTGAATGCAGTCTCCTAACATATATGCAATATACTGTCAATAACACAATCATATTTGCTTCTGATATTACTTAATACTCTGTCAATGAAGAAGATGGAATGAGTGAACAGACATGTAGATGAAGGACCAGGGTACTAGGTGAGAATGGAGACCAGCTGAGCGAGGAGGGCACAAAAACCAGCCAGGATGGGGTAAAGATCCTGGAGCCAGCTGACCCTGGGACCTGGCAGGTCCCACCCAACACAAGTGCAAGAAAAGTCAGATATGCAAGGGAAACAATGAAAGAGACCTCACATCTGACAATCAAAATGTCTTGGCAAAGGTGAAAGCCAGAGAAGGTTTGAAAATGCAACAGAGAAGATCTGGATGCCTGTTCTTCCCATAGGTTTTGCTCCTGACTCCTTCATAAAATCTAGGATAATATGCAGGGAATATGAGCACATTTTCAGATGGCCTTCTGTCAAGATTTCCTAATTACATCTGGAAAAAAAAGCCAGAGGTCTGAGTGGTATGTGATAACAAAACATACGTGGCCCAGGGAATAAAATGAAGTTAAAGTAGAGGCCAAAACTCATCAGCAGTATCATGTTAACTTGCTCAGGACTGTTGCCCATGCATCAGCAGTGAAAAACCACATACAGCAAGAGGTCTGCCTGCTCCATCCAGTTTAACAACTAAATAAAATACAGGTAACAGCAAGTTTCTAAGGGCAAGATAAAGCCAGGGGTACTAGGTATTATTTGGGTTAGTTGAAGATGAAGGTGTTCTTAATTCTCCTTATTTTATTGATGACATATATCCATAAAAATAATCCTACTATCACACTCTACACTTAGGTGTTATTTTTCCAGAACTCCAGACTTGCCTTACCTAAAAATAGCATTTGGCAAGTCATAACAGCCTCCAGCACTTGACAAGAGAGTATGAAAAAGATGCAGAATAATGCCAGCTTGAATCTCATATACCTGCTCATATAAATATACTTCCAATAATATATATTAAAATTACACTGACTGATATGTCACATTCTTGGCTGAGAAACTTAGTAAGTTCTTATCTTGCGTTCTTTGGAAACAAACAAACAAAACTTCTGATGTCATTAACTCAAATTAAACTTAAAAAGGTATATTTAGATCCAAATCTTGTGACACTTTCAAGTTATGTTGCACTTTACAAGTAATTTGAGAAGGCCCAGCAATACCACTCATAAAAATTATAATACTCTTTCCTGCAGCAGAGACCCAAAAGAAACGGGACAATCTAAATACTTGAAATGTTTACTACACTGTGATGGCTTAAAAAAAAGTTCTCTGATAATGTTGTGCTTGCTGCTAGCATTCAGAGAAACTTTGGTTTCATCTAGCTTTATTGCACAACCCTATTTTTTAAAAAAAAAAGTCACCACATGAATCTAGGCTGACACACATAAATATTTCACACTGACTAATAAAAGGTTGACATTTAAAGAATAACTATTGTGTGCTAGAACCAGCCTCTACTGTAGACACACCTGAGTTCACATCGTTTAAATCGGACATGTCAGCACTGTGCAACCTGACGAAATCAGACAGACTACACACCTGTCATTAACTTAACTGGGCAAGAGACATGCCTGGTGCTCAGAACTTCAGCCAGAAATGCAATTATCCATCAGTAAGAAAATTACACTCAAAGAATGAAGTTTAGCAGAGACATTTTGCTATTGTTTATCTTTCTCCTATGAAGAGGCCATTTTATTAGTCTGAAGTGATAAAGCAAGTTTAGCTATCTTTGAGAAAACAATTTGAATACCAAAAAGTAATTTCTCCTAGTATAATTTTATACTATCAAATATTTTTTTATTAAACTAGCACAGATAGCAAATTATTTTCATTACTGCAATAAATTAAGGATGGCAACATGTATTAGCAAGAATTTACAATTTTTAGTGCTACTGCTGCAGTGTGTGAAGAGTTATATTACACAGCTTTGCTCTATGATAATTTCTAGGGTACGACACCTAAACCTTGGCAATGTTACATGCATAAAATTCTATTTATATGCACCTTGAACAAAAATCTGTGTAGCAGAGCACCAGAGTAAACAAGTGTTTTAAGTATGTAGTAGCAGACTGTAACAGACTCAAATTCTGATTAAGCATCTCTTAGTAATTCATTTCATATCAACCAAATTATTTATTCTAGTCAAAACTCTCAGAGAAGAGAGATTTACTCGTGTAATTTGCTCCCAGTATTGCATATAGCCTTCAATCTTATACTTCAGAAGGAGTTAAGAGAATTAGAACACAAAAATAAGGAGTCAAGAGAGCACATTATCACCTGCTCCAAAGAGAAGTTATACGGCTGTATTAATATTTGTAAAGCACTTTGGATTCCCAGAGAAAAACAGATATACACACAGGAAATATTACTGCTAGCAAATGTTACAAAAAGTTCTTACTCAAAGCCCTGATCTGTCAGTCATCCCCAAAACTCTTTGGGGGTCCTTGAACTAATATAAGATACAAAAGGACATAGAACGTGAGGCCAGGAGAGAAATCAACAGAAAAGCTTGGGGAAGGGCTGAGATTCTTGGGACTACTGGCCCAAAAAAAAAAAAAAGGGAGAGTACTAGCATGATGAGCAGAACATGAGGCACACACAACTCAACTCTTGGTACAAGAGGAAAGAAAGGTCCAGAGAACTCTCAGAATGCTACGGGAATAAAAAAGAATGAAAAAGATTAAGGCAGAAAGATCTCCTGGCAAAGAGAAAGATGGTTCAACAGGTTCGAAAAATGAGTAAATTGTCAAGTGTGGACAGAAATATGCATAGAGCTGCCTATATAATGAGTTTGGCCTACTGTGAAACCACCACAGCCCTAAGCATATACAGACACAACAAACAACTCATCCCTAATGTTTTGTTTTGTTTTCTTTTAAATCTGTCAAAAAATTACATTACTTATCCTTTTGCAGTATTTTCTTTTGCAACATAAACACAAGAACATAAAAAAAATCACTAGTAATCTTTCCCAGCAGTGAGAGAGAGAAGAAGAAAGACATTACTAAGAGATCTTCTGCACTTTTGAGTTCTAAATTGCAAATTGTCATTGCTACAGCACAATAAAAATCTTCTAGCTTCTTCCCATATGAGAAAATCCAGCAATAGTTGGACAGTTGACGTGTACTTCAGTGTCCAGAATATTTCCAGTCATCTATCTTTAATTTTGGAAGAATCCGTTAGTATTTGTTTGCATTTGCTTTTTAACTTCTGGGTGAGATTTGTGCAATGTTGGAAGATTAAGCCTTCACAGCCAATGAAGCACACAGTGGAAGAAAAAAGGAACAGATTTCTAATGCAGAGGTATGGAATTCTAGCGGATAACTTTTATTCTACAAGAACACCCATTAGTTCACGCTGCTTCCTTCTTTCACAGGGAAACAGCAGCAGGATCAAAGTCAAAGACTTACTAAAGATAGAAGCTTGCTCTTTGTATTCAGATTCAGAACAGCCAACAGCAGGGAAGACAAAAAGAAAACATCCCAAATAAGGAAGGCAGGGCTGGGTTACTCCCTCAAATTCCTGTGGGTTTAGGCATATAACTTGGCAAAGAACATTTTGAAAACAGAATTGTTTCTCTTAATTCCCAAATAGTGGGCAAGACAAACTAAGCCTTAAAAGTTCAAGTATTCACAATATCAGTAAGAGGATGAAATCCCCTCAACCTCAGCCTGCTAACAAGTGAGAACAGTGCCACCCAAATGTAAGATTAGCTTATTTTGAATGACTAAACCACAATTTCTGTAACAACTCCACTCTATCTCCTGATCTTCAGCTTGATATACTTACTGTGTCTTATTTGCATGACAAACTTTCTTAGCAAGTCACTACTGCTCACAATGAATCTTGACAGGACAGACACACAGGAGTCTGTGCTCACACTCTGCTGAGCTGCCTTTTGTGGGGTAAAGATTGCACACAACAGCTGCTCCGCAGTGGAGTCTGCTCAGCGGCAGCTAAGCATCCTAGCAGAGCTTCCAGGAGAGCTCCTCATGCTCCAGCACTAACCAGGCAGCCTAAGTCACCATACTACAACCAGAGGAACTGAGAGGGTGTATATAGCCACTGCCCTCCACAGCCCAGCCAAAAGCAGCTCTCAGAAACACATGAAAAGGACAGTATGAAGCAAATGATCTTTTAAGAGAGATAGTTCATTATGTATTTCTGCTATTATAGAAACCAAACAGAAAAGGCAAGGCATCATTGAAGGAGAAGTTTGTTTGGTTTTTTTTAACTTAACAGTGCCACACAGTCTCATGTCAGCCTTCCTGTCTAATTTGTGTTTAGACTACTCAATTTTTTTACTAAATACCATCTATTGGAAAAGCATACTTAAGTTGAAAACGCATTCCTTACTTCTTCCACTGTAATATGTAATTTGTAAGATGCATTCATAAATTTAGAATGTTTTTTAAAAAATTTAATCTGGAAGTAAAAGCTACCATTGTGTACATTTACCATCTAATACTATCTGCTCAAAGGTTACTTGTCAGAGACCAGAAAATAAAGCTAAAGGTAAAAAACTGCTTCCTTCAGGATGCATCCTGTTGTTAAAATGTCATTGTTTGCATAATAAAGTACTCCATGTCTTTAACCTTTGGTGTAAATATTGTAAATGATATTTCTTTTTCTGATAATTAAATGGTGTGCAAAGGAGAGACAACTAGTTATAAAATCTCATTTATACTTACCACGTATACTGCTTTTAGAATGAATGATAATACTTATAACTATTTTCAGTTAAGAAATACTGTTCATAAAAGAAAACAGTTTTATATCTGGTCATTTTAATGACTCACTGATATCACTATTTGTTAGACTACTTATAGAAATAATCTCACTGAAGCTCAGGAGATCTGTCTTAAAAACTACACAGCAATGTCAGTATGGGATGCATAATTAGGTCCTCTGTGATCCTCCCTAATGTTACCTATAGCACAACACTTCCCCATCAAGATCTCCATAGTTACTTCTTCAGGCATTAAACAAGTCAGGTCCAGATCTATTTGCAGGAGCTGTCTCTGTTAAGCTTGTTCATGACCTGTAACCAGTCAGCTTACAATCAGCTACAGATTTGTCATTGAGTTACTCTAATTTATTCTCTGGCACATCCTTAACTTTTTGCCTCTGTCCATCTGCCACCACTTTGGTAGGACTCTGACTCTTTACCCTCAGACATATGCCTGGTTGGTGCAATTACCATTTAGAAGAGCAAGTACTGAATATTTATTTTATGACTGCTATTCCATAATAGTTTTATTTCAAATGTGTTTTGCCACATACATGTCATACAGCATGCAATAAGCTTATTATATGATCTGCAATACTCTTCACATGTCAGCTCTCAGATTATTATGAAAGATTTGCTGTAATTGGAGTGAGAAACCAAGAATCGCTGCTTTCGGACAAGCACATGAAATGCACTGCCATACAATGACTTTTCTTGGAATTGTATTAGAAAGTGCCATGACATAATTTAATTTGTAATGTCCCATCTTTAAGCATCATCTCATACAAGTATTAAAATGTGCTAATTGGAAATCCTTACAATGCACAGAACACTGCTTCCAAAATGATAACTGTTCCTCTTTTACCAGAGTACTCAATAGCAGGAGAAAAATAATTTCCAAAATTCAAAGCATTTTGATCTGGTTCTGTCAAAACACTATGTATTCTTGGTTGGTAATCTCTCTTCAGTCAAAATATGACTATTTTTGTTCAAGACAGTGGCTTTCTAAATGTGATCATCCCCAAAAGCTGCAAAAAGAGAAACACCGGTTTAAAAAAATAAAAAAAAATTAAAAAATTACTATTGTTACTTTGCTATACTGCCTGCCAGGAACCTTAGAGTGAACTTGTGCAAACATTTCAATTTAAATTTAGAACATTTAAAAAAAAATATGTGGTTCCAAAGAAGCAAAGTATGGTTTATTTTGTTAAATACATACCAGTTAAGCACTACGATTTTTTAGGTAGAAGAAAGGGGTATCAGTAATTAACAATTAGCTATTAATTTGTGGGTAATAAAGAGCTGCTGTTTACCGTGTTCATTCTTAAAAAAATATACTAGTACACCCAAGACTTCTTCCACAATAGATAGCTATCTCATATAAAGAGCATTTTGGATACATTTCGCTATCACAATTTGGAGAATAATCAAGGTTGTAAGGGACATCTGGAGGTCATCCAGTAAAAATCCCACACAAAGTGGGGCCAAACCCAAAGTTAAATAAGGTTTCTGATACCTCCCACCAGGGTCTAAAATATTACTTTAAAAGATAAGTTAATTTGTGTGATTATTCAGCCATTATTAGGCGTTCTCTTGGTGGCTTCTACTTCAAATTCTGCTTAGTACAACATCAGTGCCTAATAGTAAAGGCAAGCAGGCTGGCAGCTCCTCCTCATTCCCAACTGGTATAACAGACATCTAGATTCCTTTCTGCAGCAAAAGCACTAGACATCTGTAGAAGCAGTAGGCAGCAAAGTGATAGAGCCAGGACTGTGAAAGTTGCCAGATGCATATGGACAACAAGTCATCTGCAGCCTGAAGTGTGAGAATCAGCAGTATAAGAATCATGCTCACTCTAATCAAGGAAAATATTAGGAGAAAGACTTAAAGCTAAAGTAGCTAACAGTTTTGTTCATAACAAAACAACAGATTGCTGACACAACAGGGCCTCTCTTAAGTATGTCAAATTGTCTCAAATGGAGCAGAAGACTGGCTAGTGGGTTGCTGTATTCAAGACTCCATGTAAAAGGTGGTACTCTGTACACCTAAATGTGCCAGGATGTTTGCCCTGATGACAAGCCAAACCCACTACTGAGTTACTGCTGCTAGGCTAGTCTAGCCATTACATGAAGAAAGGTTATAAAACACTGGTCAACACACTGGTCCTCCCCTCTCTCAGTAGCATACAGCCCTTAACAAAGCTGCAGTGAAATCATATATGGCAGTAGGTGTCCTAGCTTTACTCATAATAATTAACAAGCATGAATCCATACAGCAATATGAAAGCTGTGATTCTGACTTCACTCATCTTAGGTACTCCACAGGAAACCAAACATCTGCAGTCATTTCAGGATGCTGCAATTGCCACCACCACCAACAAATTTCTTTTTTCACTAACTCTCAGCAATATGTGTACTAAAGTTTGGGATTGTGTGTGCTTCAACCCTTCATCCCCTACCTGTCACCATGTATCCCAAAGCAGGTGTCAAAAAAGGCAAGAATTATTCTTCCTTTCCAAATGATGGATCTACCATCACAAATTTACATTAAAAGGTACACACGTTCGCTATTGTAAAAAGCAGAAAGTTCTCAGAGGGACCAAGTAAATCTATTAATAAAATCATAGAATCATAGAACATTTTAGGCTGGAAGGGACCTCTAGAGGTCATCTGGTCCAAACTCCTTACACAAGTAGGGACATCTCTACCTAGGTCAGGTCACTTGACCTTGAATGACTCCAGGGTTCAGGCCTCCACTACCTCTCTGGGCAGTTCATTCCAATGATTTATTACTCTTATATTAAATAATTTCTTTCTAATATTGAGTCTAAATCTATCCTTTCCTAGTTTAAAACCACTACTCCTTGCCCTATCATTACAAACCCTTTTGAACAGACCTTCCCCCGCATTCATGTAGGCCCCTTCAGGGACTGGAAGGTCACTATAAGGTCCCCCAGAGCCTTCTCTTCTCCAGGGTGAACAGCCCCAACTCCCTCAGCCTGTCTTCAGACAAGAGGTGCTCCAACGCCTCGATCATTTTAGTGGCTTTCCTCTGGACTCACTCCAATATGTCTACATCCTTCCTGTGCTGGAG
>NW_008601699.1:0-291 GCF_000691845.1 Merops nubicus
CGGTTTTGCTCAAAGAGGCCACACGCGGGGAGCCGGGGGACAACCGAGAGCCCACTGGGTGCTGGGGGACAGGGGCAGGGTTGGGGTGCTACCATCCCTGTGGGTTCACACGAAGGGATAGAAAAGTCTCGCTGCACAGAGAATCACAGAATCGCACCATGGGTTGGAAGAAACCTTTCAGGTTATCAAATCCAGCCGTTCCCCCAGCACTGCCCAGGCACCACCCGTGTCCCTCAGCACCACATCTCCACGGCTTGGCAACCCCTCCAGGGGTGGGGACTCCCCACGTCA
>NW_008601699.1:558-1089 GCF_000691845.1 Merops nubicus
TCTGACAGCAGCTTTCCAGCCACTCTTCCCCCAGCCTGGAGCATTCCTGGGGTTGTTGTGACCCAAGGGCAGGACCTGGCACTTGGCCTCCTTGAGCCTCAGGCAACTGACTTCAGCCCACAAACTCAGCCTGTCCAGATCCCTCTGCAGAGCCTCCCGACCCTCCAGCAGATCCACACTCCCACCCAACTTGGTGTCATCTGCAAACTGACTGAAGTTGTCCTTGATCCCCTCGTCCAGATTATGGGTAACTGACCCCTCATATGGGATGCAAAACAAGCGCTCAGTCTGAGGGAGGTTCAGACCCAGAGCATCCCCCCAGCCCTCTGTGCCCGTGCCGCTGGGAAGAGGATGTGGCTGGCAGTTGGCATGGGCAGTTGGCTGGCGGTTGGCACTTCTGCATTTGGTGGAGGGGAAGGGGGGCGAGTCCCCGGCCGCTGACCCGTGGGGCCGTTTGGCCGCGAGCAGGAGCTGTGGGGGGGGGGACCCTCTCCCCACGGGCCGGGGCGGGGGCACCCACCACCGGGAGCG
>NW_008601700.1:0-201 GCF_000691845.1 Merops nubicus
CGGCGCTGACAGGGGAGCAAACTCGAGCCAGAGGGGAGATCTGCCCCCTGAAATGGCAAAAGCCTTCTCTCGCCATAAGCCCCGCAGCTCTCCTATCTGCTTACTGCACAAGCGAACACGGGCAGAAAAAATCATGAGCAGCCCCACCCAGGCCCAGATCGGGTCCCGTGCCAGGGGTTGCCCTGTCCCCTTACTCCCAAG
>NW_008601700.1:374-1658 GCF_000691845.1 Merops nubicus
CGTGCTTGGCAGCGCTAGTCCGCAGCAGGCTATAAATACCTCCGATGCGAGATAGAAACACAAAAGCCGTCTCCGCTTTCCTCAAATAGCTCGGCAGCCAGGCCAGACAAAGGCACATTGACAGGGTGGCTGTGGGGTACCAGCTGGGCTGGGCTCCGCCAGCGGAGAGAAATCCTGCTTGGGGCAGGGAGCCCCCAGCAAACCTGCCCTGGGGCCAGGGCATTGCCACAGCAGACAGCATGTGGCAGGGGTGCCCACCTGCTCACGCTCTCTCTTGGTGTAGGGGTGATAAGCAACCAAAGGATGAAAACTTTTGGGTAAAGTCAGACCATTGGAGGTCTCAGCTCCAGTGCAGCACATAGCTGGGGTGCAAAGTGGTGATCACAGTGGCTGTTCCCCACCCCTTGCTCTTCCTTTGCACACATTCAACATCAGCAAGCATTTTTCAGGGCTGGCAGAGAGCAGCTGATTTTGGAGGGCACATGCCTGGAGTAATTCATGCCCCTGTGCTGGCACATCTGGAAACACAAATAGGGCAGGAGTGAAAGGGGACAGGGCTGTCCAGGGATCAGGAAACAAGGCATTACAGGAGTCATGCCCTAGAGTGGCCCTGGATAACCACAGTGTCACATAGCAACACTTCACGCTTCAGGAGCACAACAGGTTTGGCCCTGCTCACTGTGACTTGCAGGACCAAGGTTGGTCCTGGTCAGCCGGGAGCACAACATCGGCCAGAAACAACTCCCCTGGGAAATTCCCCCACAGCAGCACAGGAGTGGGACTAGGGGTAAGTGAGGGACCATGTGCTGGCAGGAGGGCTGGGGAAGCTGGAGGGCAAGAGCTGCTCATCTGTGCCAGGGGATGAAAGAGCAGAGGGCTATACAGGCTGTGTGGGGCTGTGCTGGATCAGCCCCAGCGGGCCCAGGCTGCGGGAGATGGAGGTACTGGACAAGGGAAGCCAGCTGCCACAGCCCCCCCCGGTCCCTCTGCATTCAGCCTCGCAGAGACCCCCCCTTGGCAGGAAGCATGAGATTTGCAGGGAGAAGGGAAGCAGAGGGCTGGGGGGCAACCCAGCTCCCCCTGACACTCGGCAACACCTCTCCCTTCCAGGCCACCTGTGTGGCTGAGCAGACATCCCGAGAGATGGCCCTGCCAGCCCAGGTGACAGCTGTGGACAACACTGAAGCCCCTGCACTCCAGGCCACCCACCGTGGCTCCCAGCCTCCAGCGCAGGCACGGAGCACTGAGGCAGGGAAACCACCACTCCTACCCTCCCGCCGCAGC
>NW_008601700.1:1673-4146 GCF_000691845.1 Merops nubicus
CCGCAGCTCACTGGGGACAGCCCCAGGGGGCCGACGCCCCTCCCTGGGCCCCTGGATGCTCCACAGCCGTGTGAGCTTCTCGGGGCTCCCCCTTTTCCAGCCCATCCTCAAGACTCGCCTTGAGAACACTTACAGGATGGGGCCAGATGAAGGCTGCAAGTTCAACGCAGGGCAGGTGCGGCGGGTGCTGGAGGGGCCCCTGGCCAGTGCCCTGGGGACTGTGGTTTACAGCCCCCAGGGCAGTGGCCCACTAGTCCAGAGCCTGGCCGAGCTGCTGCAGAGCCAGGCAAAGGAGGTGGTGCCACCCCGCTACAAGCTGGTCTGCCAGGTGCTTCTGGGCCAGCAGGGCCAGCAGAGCCTGCTGGTGGCCAGCCGGGCACTGTGGGACCCTGAGAGCGACAGCTTTGCCTCTGCCACTTTCACCAATGCCTCCCTCTTTGCCGTGGCCATAGTGCATGGGGTCTACTTTGAGTAGTGCTCGCCTCTTCCTCCACCCAGCCTTGCAGAGCTGCAAGGGGGAAAAGCTGCTGAAATAAAGACATTTGTTTCAGTTATGGCTCATACCTGGAGTCTTTGGCCACAGTGTGTGCAAGGAGCAAGGTGCAGATGCACCTCAGTGCCCTGAGGCTCACCTCAGCCTCACAGCCACATTAGCTTCCACTACCACAGACCCAAGCTGCAGCAAATACAACCCAAAAGGCTACATTAACCTGTGGCAGGCATCTGCTCAAGTCCATGTTAAGAGGAGCAGCCCAGGCAGCTTCCTGCAGCACAAGCTGCTCCCAGGCAGATTGATTACACCAGCACTGGGGAAGGAGGTGACAGATCACCTTCAAAGCAAGCTGCTAGAGCAGATTAAGATCTTCCTCTTTCTTGGCTTCATTCCCAGCTCATATCCCATCACACCAGGTGTCATAGTGCCAGGACCCAGGCAAGCCACCCTGCCCCTGAGCCACAGCCCCTGCCTTCCGCAGCTCAGCAGAAGCAATCATGCAGTTGGGTATGCTCCAAGTGCAGAGACACCACTTGGGAAGAAGAGTTTGGCAGTAGCAAGGAGAGGCTGAGACAGCCCCACAAGTATCAACAAGAGAACTCTGCCTTTCCTGCCAGCCCTGGGAGAGGTAGTGGATGTACCACATGGGCTCCTCACCCCCACCCTGCCTCCCTACAACAGCTAGTGGCAGAAGGGGTCTTGCCTGGCAGGCAGAAGCAGCCCCAGAGCAAGAATGATGGGGAAGCTGAAGCCCTTCTGTGACCCCAGCTCCCAAGCAAGGTGGACACAGTTTGCCCTTACACAAATAAATTTTTATTGAGGCGAGTCAGGGACGGGGAGCTGCACAGGGACAGAACAGGAAAATAAATAACTCCATATAAATAAGATACATAAATAGTTCCACATGGCAGAGACTGCCTTGAAACAAGAAATCTCACTAGGTCCCAGCAAGACAAGGGCTCCTCCAAGCAAGCCCTCAGATCCCCTCCCCCCCCCTTAATCAAACCTCAAGTTTTACCAGACAATTCACAATTTGGGAGCAGAGAGGGCACAGCTTGGCCCAGCACAGCTCCCTCCTTAGTGTAGCAGTTGTGGAGTGGCACACACCATCCCACACAGCCCCTGGCAGAGCAGGCAGCACCCTTCACCCGTCTGCCCCAGGAAGATTTCCCTCCTCCACAGCAGCCAGGCCTGGAGGTCAAGGCTGTGCTAGTCCTCTCCAGGCCATGAAGAGGCTCTGTGTAACCAGTACACCACCTTGGGCAGGATGGCCCAAGTTCTCACTGCAGGCAGCTGCCAGCCAGAGCAGGCTGGAGCACCAAGCCACAAATGATGCACAGCCAATGCCAGACCTGGCTGCAGGGCACTCACCCACCACCTCCCTATGCCACTCCAGTCCACCAAGATGAGCACAGCCAGAGCAGGAGCTGCCAGCAGGAAGACAGCGATTGCCCAGAGCCAGGGAGCAGCAGGGATGCCCAGACCTGCTGCTGTAACCACATCCACATGTCTTAGTCCACAGTCCAGCTGAGCACTGGGACACAGGGTGCCCAGGTGGGCAGCCAGCACCACAACATACCTCCCATCTCATGGGAGGGGCAGGGGGAGACCTCTGTGCCCAGAGAGCGTCACCCCCAAGGTCCCACACTAGGCCTCAGCCCATTCTTGGAGGAGCTTCAGGATGTATGTGAGGCGGTGGTGGAGCTCAGGAGAACAGCCCAGCTCCTGGATACTGCACAGCTTGTAGGTGTAGGAGTTCCGCTCCCGGTTGATGTAGGTGACAAGGCAGGAATGGTCAGGCTTGCTAATGATCACCTTGGTGTGGTCATTGTAGAAGTTCACCTAGGAGACAGGTTTGGCTTGGTTTAACCTAGGCTTTCCATGGCATGTCGGAAACCTTGATGGAGCCACACTTCCTGCCTCAACCCGTTCCTCCTCCCTGACCTGCCTGGGAGCATCCCTGCTCACTGCCCCCACGCC
>NW_008601700.1:4159-9603 GCF_000691845.1 Merops nubicus
TACACCAGCACCAGGGCAGGTGGGAATAGCCAACTGAAGTATCACATCCCCCATGGGCTGAATAAACAGCAACCAGCTCCAGGCACTGAAGCAACATCCTGCACTCGGTTGTTTTCACAGCTAGGCCTTGCATTTGGGCTATATCAGGTAAGATCTAGCACAGGCCAGGGGTCCCCAGCTGACCTCCTCCCCACAGTGTCTTGGGCATCTCCACTGCACCCCATGCATACCTGGAGGGTGCCACTGTTGAAGAGCATGAGCAGTGCTTGGTCAGTCTTCACCCACTGCAGAAGGAGCAGGGCCGGCTGCCCAAGGTCATCTATGCTGGGCAAGTCACCTCCCTTGGAGAAAAAGTCCACATAAGCCTCTGGGTCCCATACATGGCAGCATACAAACAGCCAGACCTGGACTCACCCCCAGTGGGGGTCCCCATTCCTGACCTGACCTCAGCCTGCAAGCAGGGAGTCCCACAACCCTAAGAGCTGTGGTCAAGCCACAACCCAAACTCCAACCCACATATGATCCCAGCCCACCCCAGAGCCCCAGCACCCACCTTCATGAGATGCTGCTCCATATAGGACGCAAAGTAGCGCAAGACACCCATCTGTCTCTGCAGCTGCTCGGGGATGTCAGCCACAGAGAACACAAGGTGTTTGCTGTTGGTCGGGTTGTAATGCACCGTCCTGGAAGGGAGTAGACCATGAGCTTTGAGGCCACCCAGCACCAAACCCACCCCTAACACAGCCTCCCCTTGCCCCTTCCCACCTGAGGTGCTTCCCCAGAGACACCAGCCTCTTCCGCACTGCTTACCTGTGGTTGGGGGAAAGTGTCATGTGCGTGCCATTGTTGAAGAGGACCCCAATGCTCCTGTTGGAGAGCTGGTAGCCAAAACCGTACTTGTTGGAGTAGTCCACCCACTTGCTCACCCAGACAAAGTGCTCATGGCGAGCCAGGGAAGCTGGGTTTTTCTCCGCTGGTGGAGAGGAGAAGGGGTGAGCAGAGCAGGCAGTCAGCCCCTGCCCACCTCACCTCCCGAGAAGGGAGCATACCCCCCCCAGCAGGCTCTGGCAGCATTTAAGGTACCCCAGACAGCAGCTGTGCCTTCATTCCATGGGGAAGGGGATGCACAGCACCCTGCCCCGTCCCAGAGCAGTCCAACCGGTTTACCTGGGGGCATGGAGGAGAGGCAGGTCCGCAGGAGCCGGACAGCCGACTCGATGATGGCAGAGGCAGTGGTGCAGTCTTCAAAGGCTGCGGAGAGAAGATGACAGGCTGAGTCGGGCGGCCCCACTATCAGCCAGGGCAGGTCGGGAAGCTCGGGGCAGGCTGGGGTGGCCTGGGCAGGTATTGCTCACCCTCACAGCTGCTGGCCATCGTGCCTCGGATGGAGGGGCACGCAGACTTGTGAGATGTCTCCTCCACCACGGTCTCCACAGGGCTTGAGCTGGCGCTGCGGCAGGACACAGGGGTGGCCTGTGGAAAGAGTTTTATCACTGCCCTTCCTGCTCCCCAGTGAGGGATGGGCACAGTCTTGGAGATATTCTCACCTCATTCCCTTCCACAGTTTTATAGCTCATCTGCCGGCAGATCGAGGTCTTCATCAGCCCAGTGACCAACTTTGAGATGTCATCTTTGTCCTCCAAAGAGCCCTTCTTGGCTGAGGAGAGAGCAAGTGATAAGAATGCTTCTAAGAACAGGGGATGGGGACATCTGGGCCATTTCTCCCAGTATCTCAGCTCTCCCTCATTTGCTCCCATGCCCACAGTAGTGAGGATGGTGTCAGGCAGCTGCCTCCCACTTTCACTTCCCTGTTCTCACACAACACAGGGCTTCCAGGAGGAACTACCCCCCGTTGATTGCAGCACAGTATCTGCTCTCCAGGCACACCCATACCAGGCCACCGGTGCCAAAAAGGCAGGGGCAAGCTCAGCTTGTGCTGGCCTTGGGCACAGGGTCCACAGAGACTTCAATCAGGAAGTCTCTCCAGGAGACAGAACCCAGATCTCCCTGTAGAAAGGGTCACCCCTAGGCTCTAGGCAAGTACATGTACTTACCACCCTTGGGCTTTTTCTTCCCAAAAAGTGTCTTGGTGACTTTAGCAAACAGACTCCTTGCTGGGTTGGGGGGACTCAGTTCTGGAGCCATCACGCAGCTGCTGGGAGGAAGCTTCTCAGGCGTGTAGCCCTGCGGAGAGGTCAAAGCAGAGGTTTGGTTTCCATAGTTCATGTGCTCCAGGCAGAGCAGCTGCCCCAGGCTGACCACAGTCACTCACAGCCCTCCTGACACCCAGCCTGCATTTCCGTCAAGCCTTGGCCCCACAACTGGCATCAGTACAGGAAACAGCCATTGCCACAGGGAGAAGAGCACACCAAATCCCTCAGTTCCTCTTGCTGGCATTCGGGCAGGGCAGCGGCTGCTTCCTTTCAAGGATGGAGACTCAGGCTCCGAGGACAGCACTCTGCACAACCCAAAAAGCCTTATCCCTCACAAAGAAGGGTTAAGGCCAGACTCCCACGTGCTCACCTTGAAGAATTCATGGTCCAAGATCTCCTCAAGGGTGAGGCGGTCCTGGGGGTTGCGTCTGAGGATGCCAGCAATGAGGTGCCTGGCAGGCAGAGAGAGGAAGGCAGGGAGGGTGTACTCCACCTGCTTGATACACCTGTAGGTCTCCTTGAGGTCGGAGGTCTCGAAGGGAGGGTTCCCACACAGCAGGGTGTACCTGGGAGTGAACACGTGCCACCGTCACATCCCCATCAGGCTCGTGACTCAGCAGCACTTAAAGCAAGGAAATTATTGGCATTTGGCTGGCCACACCTGCCCAAGAGCAGCACTTCCAGCCCGGACAGCCACGCTTACATCCGGCCACACTTCCTCCTAACAACCGTTCAGAGCAACAGGCGAGGAGCCCTAGGGACAGGGAGCGGGCCGAGAGGGCCACCCTGCTGCCACCGCTCCCACCCCTGCGCGGCTGCCGGGGCAGAAAGCGGAGCAGGGAACGGCGAGCAGTGGCTGGATGGGGGCTGGGAGCACAGGAGCAGCACAGCCATCACTGCCCAAGCAAACAGGGCGGCAGCTGCCGCCAGCCACGGAGATTTTCCGTTGTTGATCAGGTTCACGGGGCAGTTGAACCTGCTCTGAACCGAGCTGAGCACAGCACTAGAGTGCCTGCTCCGTGCCAGCCCCACTTGCACAGCTCCTAAGTGGCATCCCAGGAGGGCCGGCAGCACCCACTCCCAAGTGGGTCTGGGCAGGATGAGGCTGCCCACTCCCCTCCCCCTGCCCTCCAGCAGCTGCTGCAAAGCCACGAGGCAAAGCTCAAGAGGCCAGGAGGACTTCCTCATCGGGCAACTCCACAGCCCGGCTCTCTCTCACCCCGTGCAAGCGGGGCCCCCAACAGACCCCTCCCCACCCAGCAGTGCAGACTTACATGACACAGCCCAGAGACCACACGTCTGACTCTGTTCCATGGCCCTGCCTCAGCAGCACTTCTGGGGCCAGATAGTTGGGGGTCCCACATATTGTCCTGTGGGGCAGAGTGCCGGATCACTGCATGCTCCACACCCCCTCACAGACAACCTTCCCCCCATCCAAGCCCTGGGATCTGTCTTGCAGCTTGTCCTCACTCCATTTTGCTCTTTGTGGCCCAAAGCCCTCCTCCACATAACAAGTAGCCCTATAGACTCACTCCTCTCCAGCTCCCAGGGGTCAGGAGCAGCTGCTCCTGGGGAGCTATTGGGAAGAGCTTGTCCTAGAGCCATGGGAGGAACAGAGCCTTTGTGTCCCGGGCTGCACAGCCGGCAAGGCAGCCGGGCGGGCACAATAGTGATAGTCAGCACATTGTTCTCCCCAAGGGCTGCGAGCTCACTCCTGAAGGAGCCACAAAGCCCCCAGCCCCCTCGCCTTGCCTGCAGCTGGGGCAGGAACCACTCCCCCATCCCAGGCAGGGGCCCCTAAGGCTTCCCCTCTCCAGGCCAGGAGGCACCACTCACCCCTCCACCCTCCTGGGAAACCACAGGAGGAAGAGTGAAACCACAAACTCACTTTTTCTTCTGGTCAGAGATATCCTGGCAAGCAGCTAGCCCAAAGTCCCCCACTTTCAGCTCCATGTTCTCATTGATGAAGAAGTTGCCTGCAAGTCAAGGGCAGCACATCACCACAAGTTCCTCTGGGGCAGCTCACTCCCCATGTGGCACCCTGCCCCAACCACAGCACTCACCAAGCTTGAGGTCTCTGTGCAGGATGCCCTTGAGGTGAAGGTATTTCAAGCCTGAGATGATCTGTTTGAGGTAATAGCGCACTTCCGGCTCCAGCAGAGTATGCCGGGCTTTCCAGATGTGGGCCAGGGACTGCAGAGGGAGAGAAGACAGCTTGGTGATGGCAGGCAGGGAGAACAGGCAGGCCTGCTGACTAGGCATAGGGCAGGTAGGGCCAAAGCCAGTTCTTCCAGAAGTTGCACATCCACACATAATTCTCCTTCCAGAGCCATGACCTCAGCGAACTCCCCACAGGAGGTTGAGGTTGCTCAGCAGTACCACTGAATTTATGGTGGCCCCACCACGAGCCACCAGCATGAGCAGGCAGCCCGAGTAGGACGGTCAGCCAGCAGTATCCCCAGTGCCGTGCGAAACCACATGGCTTAAGGCTGAGCTCAGAGGGTGTGACAGTAGGCAGCAAAGCAGCCTAGGAGGAGTGTGCCAATGAAGTGCCTCAGAGATAAGGCCTGCTCCAGACAGCCACAGCTGTGTTTAGCTCTTTTGGCAGGGTGACCACACCAGCACTCACCTTCCTACTGCAGTGCTCCAGGAAGATGTAGATGCTCTCCGTGTCCTCAAAGTAGTGGGAGAACTTGACGATATGCTTGTGGTGTAAGTCCCGGTGCAGCTCAATCTCATTGGTGATCTGAAAAGGAGCAGCAGTCCCAGGTGAGCACAGGACCCTCTCTGTGCCCCACCAACCCAACATCTCTCCAGCCCCACAGCACCCACCTTCTCCCGCTGGTGGGGTTTAGCCACCCGGCTGTGAGGAATAACCTTCACGGCATAGGTTTTGTTGCTGGAGAGATCTGTCATTTCATAGCACCGTGCAAACCCACCCTGCAAGGGAAAAGATGGTTATGGATGCTTGAGAGACAGCTCTTCACCCTCATCTGCTTACAAGCCTCCTCCACCTCCATTCCCTCACAGCACAGCAAGCGTCACACGCTCCCTCCTGCTGCGTCGCCCACTAAGATCTGAACTATGATGCTCTCAATCTGGGATTTTCTTCACTCAGTTCCTGTAAAACCTCCAGGGTGTTTTCCCTCCCACCATGGCCGGACTCTGACATCTTTCCATGCGACAGATCAACCTGGAAAGTCCTGCGCAAGGCAGGGAGCCCGATGACCGGAGGCCACCGAAAGGCAGCCCCATGGAGACAGGTTTTTCCTGCCATGATGTCAGCCTCCG
>NW_008601701.1:0-20564 GCF_000691845.1 Merops nubicus
CCTGTGGCTCGGGTCAATGCTAGTGTGTTGTCCGCTCATGGCTGGAGGCCACGAAACTACAAATGATTTAAATTGCAGAGTTCTGCCTTTTCACTAGAATAGAATTAAAATAATTAATTACAAATTTGTTTTATTTTTGAACTAGAAATATAGCCTATTTTTGTTCATTATCTTCATAACGTGCAGCTGAGATGATGAAAACCTGCTTATAATTCCTGTAGGTCTTGCAGTGTTGTGCATTGCAATTAACATTTCGCGATGTGTTATTATGCTGCAAAATAGTAGTTCTTGTTGAATCCATGTCTTTTCTAAATATTATGAACTTCATCATTCTCGTATAATTCCCTATCATTCATGTCATTGTTAATATTAAGAATCTAAAACAGGGAGCATTTTTTTTTTTTTTGTGCTTATCCACAGAGAATGTGATTGGAATAAGTACAACTTAGTTTAGGAGCTGTAACGACCTCCAGCAAGGACGTCCAAAGGCTGAACCGTAGGGTTGGTTTGTTGCAGATAAAAGATGGTGTTCATACTGTAAGGACTGGGTATCTTTACTGTAGCCCAGGAGAAGCTGCTGAGGAATGGGTAGTTGAGAGAGATGCTGAGACCAGGTAGAAGTCACGACCATGGCCAGTGAAAGATGAAGGGGAAGGCTCTGCAGAAGCAAGGTGAAGGAAGACATGATGTCATGAGTAAGTGGGTGTTTGTGGACTGTACCCGAGTGATGGAAATGGAGTTTATTTGACTATTGGGAAAATGGAGTATGGTGAAGAGTTTACTTTGTACTGGTTTATCATTTGGAGGTTCTTTTCTATCTGGGCTTTTGACTTGAGCCTTTTCCCAAGGTTTCTGTTTGATATCTGTGTTTTTCATGGCATAATTACTGCTTAATCAGCATACCAGTTATGTAATGGTGACCCACTGAAGCTGTGTCTAGAGGTTTCCAAATACTATTTGGTTTCTTTCAGCCTTCTTAAAAGAGAAAAGGCTCAATTAAAGGAGTGGATGAATTGTAGCTGGCAAGGCAAGGCACCAGTTGTTGTAGCATTGCCTACTGTTACAGCTGCCTGCTGGTGAGCATTATATGTCTCCAATTTCAGTTGCTTCTGATATATTTCAATGGCATTTAGCTTTTTCTGGGGCATTCACTTCCCTCCAAATGATTTAAGAAATACCTTTTAAAAAAAATTTCAGACAAGTTGGCTCAGCCATGGCCAAGACTGTAGGGTAAAACTGCTTTACAGTTTGTTCCCTGATCTAGTTTTGGTGCTTGAGTATTGGGGAAGGACTGGTGAAGCTGTGGTTGGAGGTAAAGCAGCTCCCCTGGGAGGCCAAGGGATGCATTTCTGTCCTCATGACGGAGGAGGTGAGCTCCTGGGGCATAGTACTTTACTCAAAGCAGAGGATGGATGAGATGTGGTCGTGTCAAAGTCATGCCAAAGACCACATTGAACCAGAAAGATAAAATAGAGAGCATCTGTTTATTCATTAACTACTTTCTGTTCAGTGCACTGGAGAAGTGTCTGGTACAGAAATTATCATATTCCTTTCCTATAGGTTTTTTAGTGTTTATTGATCTGCATGTGAATGTCTGGGTGAAACAACAGAGGAGATTAATAATGCAGAGGTTCAAATCTGAAGATTGTGCGTAAATGAAAACTGGATTTGACCTTTAACTGCTCAGAGAACAATGTGCAGCCATTTTGGTCTGGAAAAAGTAATAAAGGGCATCATTTTCAAAAAATGAGTGAGCTATTTTAGGAATAAAACTCTGTCTTGATATAGTAAAATTCAGAATGTACAAATGGATAGTTTGCAGGAATAAAAAAAAAGTCTTAAACCTCTGTAAAGTAATTTTTAAAAGTCTTTTTCAGTTAAACTGATAGCCATGTAATGAGCTCATACACCTGAATACGGTTGGGTTGTATAATGACTGGATGGGGAAGAGGCTGTCCACCAGCTCTGTAGAGCCTGAAATATTTTAAGTGGGTTCAGCCAGCTGGTATGTGGGGCAGGTGGTCATAAAATGCTAGCGACGTAGTCTGACATCTCTTCTTGTAATTTTTTTTTCATTTTCTGTAATGATTTTTCCATATATCTATGTGTGTAGGTTAAGCTTTACTGGTCAGAGCTGATTTATTGTTGTAGGTGTCTATCAAAGGTCTGGATGGTGAAATACATGCTATTAACAAGGTATTTCTATTTAGTAAGCCAAGTGGAATTTTTGAAGAACGTAAGGTTACGTTTAGAACAGACTGTCATCTGGCCAGCATCCAGGGTTTCCAGTCAGTGAGCTTTTCAGGTGAATATTTGACTTTAAGTATGTGGCAAAACCCATGGAAGCACATGCTGAAGGCAGAGGGTTACTCCTTTACTAAGGGTGGGAGCTGGGTACCTTGGTCCCATGCAAGTCAGGGTACCTGAGCTCAAGTGTTTGCAGGTGAGAACATCTCACCTGCTAGGGAGACCCCAAATGATGCAGCAGACCTGGTTGGAGGGGGCTGCTAGGGGCTGTAGAGCATGTTCTGGGGTTATTAACAGTTCAGGAGTTTGCCACAGTCCTGTGCCATATACATAGAATCATTCCACGATTTTATGATTCTATATAACTTCAAGGGCAGGCATTTTTTATCCTGCTGTGATAATCTGTTTGCTGAGTGCCATCCTTAGCAGGGTGGGAGGGAACGTAGTAAATGCTTGGGGTGATGGGATACTGCCCTACAGCCAGTAAATAGCAGCTCCTGTTTCTAAAACATTGTTCTTTACTTTCATTAAGTGGGGGCTTTCATGGTGAGGGTGGAGTGGATAATGTGATATTCATCTGTGCAAGCAGTTGAAAGGAAATTCTAATTACTTAACCTTTACTGTATGCTGCAGCTTACCCGAAGCTCATCACTTGGAGGTAAAATCTGGGCCCTTACAGAGTCAGGAGGACTTCTGCCAGAGCTGCCTGCATTGCTCTGCTGAAGTACAGCAACATGCAGCAGCAGTGCAGTTTTATTCACGTGTCCTTAGGCTGCTTTGTTGCAGCCCCTACATGTCATGCGTTTTTGGGTTTGATGCCCTGCCTCCTGCAGGCTCTACTAATTTTACTTTTTTAAAATTTTATTCAATCACATACCCTGCTGCCTTCTTAGAAGCCTTTGGTGCTGTTGATTTAGTTTTTCAAAGTTGAAGTGTGGTGATGGTTTTAGCTGTTTTTTGATAACACGGTAGCATTGCTGGAGGCAGAGCCCAAGGCTTTGGCATTCATCGTAGGCGGCTTACAAAGCAAACAGCAAGCACCCAGCTCTGCAGAAGGGGGTGTCATTCTCCCATCAGCCAAGTCACCCCACCCTTGTAAGGCCAAGTATTTCACCAGTTTGAATTGCAAGCTATCCTTATTCCTTTATGTATAGCTTGCCTAAGCTTTTGCATACGTAACTGGCTCCTAAGCACTAGGTGGTGGTTGCTCCATAGGCTACGGGTGCCTCATCCTGCTCCTCTTGATCCCATTTCCAGCTGCTGCTGCTGCTGTGCCTTCCTGTGAAATGTGAAGGGTGCACTTGGAAACTGTGATGGGAATGCCCCGTGCTCAGTCTCAGCACCAAGTGTCTGCTTTGCTGTGTGTTAGTCATGGAGTTTTCTACAAGCTGATGGTGTTCCAAAGTGAAAGGAGAAATTCTGGCAAACAATTCCTTCTCCTGTAAAAAGCATACAAATCTTTGCAAATATTAGAGCAAATGGAGGAGATGTTTTTTAAGGCATTCGAAGTGTTCTTGTATAGTATTCAGTGCAACTGCTCAGAAATGTAAGTGCATCAGTGTTTTTGAAATGTGTCCGTCCTTTGAAGGCATCCAACACATGGTACCTATGCCAAAGGAATAGTGGTGCACAGAGAAAGCAATGGAAAAAAATGCTCTTTTGGATCAAGTGTTTCGTACTGCTTTGCTATGCCTGCAGCACCTGGTACAGGAGCCTCTTTAGATAGTAGGTCTTGTAGAAATGGGGGATTATGTGCTTGCGTGGGGTTATTAATTTGCAATTGAAATACTCAATCTCTCTTCTCAAGAAGTCCAGAACAGTATTGTTACAAGAAACTTGCTGTTCATGTATTATATTGTAGTGCTTAATTAGCTGTGGGTGTTTTGATCCTCGGATCCTGGAGGAGACCGCACTGGGTTAGGAGAGGTGCTGTACCAGCACCGCTGGGCTTTCGGGCCGTGCCCACGTCACAGTTGCTGAAGGGGAAGTTGTCTGTCGTGGCTGCGCGTTTCGGGGGGCTGGCGGTAATGAATGAAGGAAATTACAGGCCCTGGGAAAGGATATTCAGCTATGAATCACTGGATCCTCTTGTTCTCCTGCTATCAGCTGGCAGGCCTTCTTCCATAAAATAAACCCCATTAACGCATTCATTATCATTTTCTGTGACTCAAAAGGCTTAGACCTTCTGCGAACTCTTGATCGAATGGAGGATTGTGCCTGTCTTTAGCCTAACCCATTTTCGCATGACTTGGTACTCCTGTGTGTGTCCAGAGTCCACGTCTGTACCACTGCACCTCCTTTCCCCCTTAAGTATGTGTCTGCTGTCTTGAGTACCTGCTGGTAGCTGTAAGAAGCATCTCACGGGTAGGTTGGGTACTGTCATATCTGCATTTCTCTGAGCTTCCTCCCTAGCTGGCACTGCCAGAATGTTCACCATGCCCTTTTTTTCCATCAGATTCCCCATGACCTCTCAACTTTTTGCTTGTATCAATACACTGAGGGTCACATGCATGTATTATATTTATTAGCACGTAGCAGAGATGCAAGATGATACTCAGATTTTTAAATTTTATCTTCTGCATCTGGATGCCTACTGTCAAAGAGTGGGATAGAAAGCCTTTCTTCTCCACATTGCTAGTTCCTGGACAGCATAGCTTAGATCAGGGTAATCTTGAGCTGATGGGCACTCGACGTGAAATAAATGCACTGTGTCAGCTCTAACATCTCTCTGCCAAAAAAATCACAGCTTGCACTGAAACTTTTATGGTCACTGTGACAGTGGAATAGCATGGCTGAGCACAGTGTGCTGTTGTGCAATTTTCCTGCTCCAACTCAATAAAATGCTCCTTTGTGACCAAGGAGGAGAGCAGTGCTGAAAATCACAGGTAGGTGAAGGCATGCAGTGTATACCAGTCCTCTCAGCAGGGAGAGAAAGGAGAATACAGCTGTTGCATCAACCAAAGCTCACTGTGCCATCAGCACACGTGTTGTCTGTCCAGCCCATGGATCCACGCCAGGAAGCAGAATCTGCTGCTGCTTGCCCAATGGCAGTACCACAAAGACCACTCTAGGGCACCGGAAGGGACCTTGGGATAAACATGAGCAGATCAGTCTCCATTTCTTCTCTTGCTTGTGAACTGGCTTGTTTCACACTGACTGGTTTTGATCTTTTTTTTTTCTTTTTTTTTTTTTGTGCTGTTTTAGAGGATGTTGAAGTTTTGCAGCTCATTTTGGCAAGACCAAGATTTTGTTTTCTCTGTGTCCCAGTAAAAATAAATGTAAAGCTCTAGCAGGTGATTTGGGAGCTTACTTTCTAGGTTTAGTCGGGTCTAATCTTCTGATTCTTCGTTTTGTAATATATAGCCTAAACAATCAAATCCATCCTGTGTTCCACTTGGTTGTGCACCACTTAACTGCTTGGTGCTAGCAGAATATATCCTAATTTAGTTGAATTGTTGTTACTTGTATGCCATTTTAAGCAGCAGTGATTGCCACTCATTAGGCTAAAATGATTGCCTTTAGAAGGATCCTAATAAGCAGGATGTCCCAATTAAGTAGAATGTGTTGTACTAAGAAACTCCTTAGAAGAAAAGATATCACAGTCACGTGTTGTAATATAATTCTATAATCTCATCTTCCTATAACATCTGCTCTAATATCTGACAGAAGTACTCTCTGCTTTGGATAGTGATCATCCGTTCTGGCCTTTGATGAAATCAAATCCAACTCAGCTGGGATTCTGTGCTGAAAATGATGACATGTCTTTGGGGGAAAAAAAAAAAAAACCTGCTCTGCAGATACGCAGTTACTAAAATTTGCAGTTGCAAGGAAGCAGAGAAAAAACTGCTCAAACAAAACCTCCAAATGTGACCAGATGAAGTAAAAAAAGTTGCCCTTGCATAGCTCAGATAATGGTTCTCTGCAGTTGTTGTGGAAGTGAAGTTCCTGCTTGTGAGAACCCAAAATCTGCAGAGTTTTTACAACTTCTGTATATCATTTATCAGTGGCTGCTGCTGTTGACATTTTTGGTAGCTTTTTGTTAGGCTGTTCTTTCATTTTTAAGCATTATTCATTTGTTGTTCTTCTGATTTTTTTCTCAGGAGAGAAAGGGTGATCTCTTGTGGTTAAACTGCATAATTAGAGGCCTTATGCTCTTTTCCTGATTTTCTCTAATATTTCTTATTCCACCTTGCATTATACCAAGCTCTATAATGCTTTATTTTCACTAGATCTATACATTGGGCATGAATATTACCTTAACTGCTTAATGCCAATGTCTTGAGGCTGAGCATAAATCTGGTAATGCTTATTAATATCGTTGGGTAGTTGGTGTTAAAGGCACCCAGTGTCCCTTTATCCTCTTGCATCCGATTACTGTACCTGTTCCACCCTTCCTCATTTGGGCTGCTCTGCCTACTCTAAGCCTCTGACTCTGGAAACTTTATATCACTACCTAGCTTTCCCAAAGGCTTCGCATTTTCTCCATGCAAAGCCACTCCCTGTTATTTAACCAGGCTGGAATGTGTGGAAAGAAGACACTTTGCACTCCTTGCCTTGAATGGTTTCCAGGTCTTCCGTTAACTGCAAGCTGGCTGATACGATTAGCTTTAAGGTTGTCCCTGTAGTCTCATTCCTGTAAGGAGAACTCAAGATGTTTTTCATCTGCCTTGCCAGCCAGGTTGACAGGCTGAGCTAAGGAGTTGTGGTGCAGGATGCTTCAAACAGAGCCTATCAGGTTTCTTTCCCAAGTTTGAGCTTCTGGGTAGTGGTTTGTGCCACTTTGTATTCACCAGCATTCCTGTGCATAGGTATTGGGGTGCTGAGCTCATTGTGCTGATGTTCACATACTGTGCTTCAAGATCTGGTGTGTACCTGGATGGTGAATCATCCTCACATACTCATGATTGGCACAACTGGAATGTGTGGGGTCAGGAGGGTTTTTCTGCATGTTGGAATACCAGCCGTTTCGGATTTGCACCTAGTGAAGTGTTTTGCCACTGCAAAGGCAGATAGCAATACTTTTGTCCTTTTTATTCCTTTTCTGTAGGCCTTTATGTTGTAGAGCTCAATAATACTCTTTGTCACTGGGATGTATTTTGGTACATGAGCTTGTGGAAGCTCATTGAACGTCAAATGATTCTTTATGAGAACAGGCGACTGGACTCAAACACCATGTTCTAGTCCCATGTTCCTGTGGAAAAAAAAAAAACACGCCAGTTGAGTGGATTGCCTCCTTCTAAATGTAACCCTCCTCAGTAAGGTCAGCATTTATTTGAGCAATGTACTATATGACGCTATGTTTTGGGGACTGTCCAGGGTTAACTGCTATTTTCAGGATTGTTTTGCACAGTAATTTGCCTGGTGTCTGTCTTGAACACTTAATTTCTGTAGTCAGATCCAGCTATTCCTTGCAGTCGGAGTGTAAACTGTTTTCTGGGTCTGTACAGTTGCTTAAGATGTAAGAGATAAAGAGGGAGGTCAAAGATACTTTGAATTATTTTATCTTGAAAGTAGGAGCACTTTAAAAAAAAAAAAAAAAAAAAACACAAACAAAAAACCCCAAGAGAATAGCAAAACCTTCATGATTCTATCCAGACTCTAAATTAATATATAAAGAAGTCTGTGATTCTTTCCAAAGGAATGAAAGGTGAAATGTGGAAAAAAAAATTATAGTCTTTACATTTTTAGACAAAACAAACACATTTGTGTTTGGTTTAATCTAAATGCCTCAGCATGGATCATTTGAATCACATTGTCCAGTGAGCATTTTTATTAATTAAATGTAATTGGAAATTTGTGTTGGTTTAGACCATGGGATTTGAATGCTGAAGGAGAGAGGAGGGAAAGAATTCAAAACATGGATGGCATTAAGTATTGCAGATCCATGACTGAAGGCAGTGCAGACTTCTAGCTTCCCTTGTTCTGTCACGTTGTATACAGATATATATTAAAAACTGATGATAGTTGAGATTATCATTTGGTCTTGGTGAATTTGCTGTATGCTCAAGCAATATCTTGGTTAAATGTCTTCAGAATCCTTGAAATACAATTAAAAGCTTCAAATACAGGAGGTGTATGTTACTGAAGCATGTTTACAATAGGTGAGGAGGGTTGGAACAGCAGAAGCTGCAGTAACTGGAACTGCAAATTTAGCTTCTGTCTCCCATTTTCTTCTGAGATGGACTCGAGGCTGAAAATGCCGGTTTAGGTTGACAAAGCTGTTTTTGGACTGAACTATGGTAAGTCTGAGGATGCCAACAGCCTTGCTCCAAACTTTACTGCCTACTCCAAATAAACAGACTTGCCATTTTATTGCTTTCTGCATTGTGTAGTCATTCATGGTGGCATACAAAAGACTGCTTGTCTAATTTTTTGCTGTTTTGCCCTTTGATCTGCCTTTGCACAATGCAAATAGCTATGTAGTGCCAAGAGCAATACATGGTCCATAGAAAGCCAGCAGTCTCCTATGCCTGAGAGAAAGTGAAGTCTGATTGCTGGCTGTGAAGTGTGAGCACCCTAGGTGCCAGCACTTCAGGAATCAAATATTTTGCAATAGCTGGTATTTAAATGAGTGCAAATACCTGTCTAAAAAAAGGAACAGTGAAGGGGGCTTAGATTTTAAAAAATTATTATTATTTCTCTGTATTTAGATGAGATTTGGGCTAAAAACTCTGTAACTCTCCTGCCCTGAAAGCCAGAGAGGTCACACAACCGCTGCTGTGTCTGGTGTTGGGGTTACTGTTGGTCATCAGGTCTTTGAGGTTGTTTTGTTGGGTAGGCACTGAGCAGGGACAAGCTCTTCCAGGGTTGCTGCTGGGTGCAGAGTTTGGGATGTTGGTGTAATGCATGCACGCTTCTGTCACACTACAAGGACAGCATGGGAATCTCCTTGGCAAGCTCTGAAATGAGCATGCAGAAAGGTGTATGTATATTTTTGCGCAAATCCACCTTGCAATTGAGGGTGGTGCCTCCCAAGAGATGGGAATGTGCATGGGGAAACTGGAATAGAGTTACCAAGTACCCCTGGCTTCAGATGAGTTTGCATGAAAGTTTAAAAATACCTGTTTATTTTATAACTTTGGGCATCTTCAGTTTTGTCTTTGTGCTTGGTGCAATGCTTCTTTGGTTTGGGATTTAAGTCCTTGGGGATTGAGCTCTGGCTTGTGTTTCAGCTGAGCCCAGAAGGCAGGAAAAAGGTAGACTGTATTAATTGTACATCAGATTTCCCTATCATGTTGTTTTTTCTCTAGAGGTTTGAGAGGGGAAACATTAGGAGATTGTCGCTGTGATTGTTTTTTTTTTTTTTTGGCATCTTGCCGATTTTAAAATGTATTCTCTGCAGTCTTTTACCTACAGGGTACCTGGAGGCCAAGAGCAAAGTGAATAAAGCAATTTTGGGTATGGCCCATTCTGGATATGTCTCTCTGCAGACAAGTCCTAGACGGATCCCTGCCTCGAGGGTACAGACGAGGGAAAGCACAGCAAGAGGTGACAAAATCCAAATATACATAAGTATATTTGGATTTTGGTTGTCTCACCTTGCTCTGGTGGTTCACAGCAGTCATAGATGCAATGTATGGCTGCTGTACATTGCTGGCTGATGCAGGGCAGCCAGGGGCATAGTGAGTGAGTCTGGCCCTGTATTCATTGGGCAACAGCTGACAGTTTAGTTTCCACTCTAGAGAGTTGAAGGGAAGAAGAGGAATGAAATAATGGGCAAAGAAGTGCACGGGGTTGAATAACCGTGCAGAAAGGAAGAGCACTGAACAGCCAGCTGAGAGAAAAGACAGGTACTGTCATTCATTTCTGTAGGTAATGCACAGAAATCTTTGCTGTGGAATGACAGATGGCATCAGCAGAACTAGCCACAAAAATAAGGGGGAAAAACTCCTATTTTTCAGGCTGTTGGAAACTTGAGACCCTCACCTGTTTATCAACTACAACACAGTATGGCTAAAGCCACAGCTGAAAAAGCAAACGGATAATACCAATCAGCAGAGAATTAAAATGAGGAAGTTGAACCGTAGCCAAACCAGTGTAAGTCAGTGGTGACTATTTAAATGCTTCTATTTATAAAAAGATATTTATAATCAAAGTTTTTACCTTTTTCCCCCCTCTCTTGATTTGGTGTGCTCTCTTCTAGCCCGGGAGCAATTCCCTGCCATAGTCTTTCATCAGCAAGTTTGAGCTTTACATCAAACACTGATGAAAAGAGGGCAGATTTTTCTTCTAAAAGGTATTTTATTCACTTTTCTTTAATAATTTTTGGGGAAAGCAGCTGAAGCTGGAAAATTTACAGGGTTGCATGCCTGAGCCATAGAATTCCTTTTCCCCATACTGGCAGAAACTAGATATGATCCAGCAAAATTATGAGGGTTAAAAACATATCTTCCATCACCCCACTAGTTACCCACTGTGTTCAATTGTAGTTTTGAAGCTGGTGTGTAAGTACCAGAGGTTTGGCTACTGCTTATCTTTACTAATCTCCAACCCAAGTAAAAAAACCCTTTGGCGTGATGTATACTATAATTTGCTAACTTTTTGAACAATGGTGTGTTTTGCATTTCAGTTGCACTTTTCATCCTAAGAATATGTTCTCTTCATTAAGGACCAGAATAATTAATCATCAGGGCTGTTTGTAAGGACAAGGCCTGGCTGAAGGAAACACAGTCATATATGAAGTAGAGGACAAAATGTCTATATCCTACCGCATTTAATCAGTTGGAGAAATATCTCCTGTACATATTATGATTTTAAACCATTTTAATCTTATTTGTACATGTATCTTAAACCAGTATATTTTCCTTAAACACACTTAGGGTATGTTTTCACTCAAAAAGACTTTCTTGTTGGATATTCATTTCTTAAAGATGCCATAAAGCTTCTTTAAAACCTAAAGCTGCTTGTGCTCTGTTTCTTGTTCTTAGAAATCTCTTTGAGTATTCCATCAGTTACACACCTGTTTTCTGTAGGGAAGACTTCCAATTTTGCCTTAATTCCTATCCATTAAAATGATAAAGAATAATCTAAATAAATGAGAAATATTTCCACCAGAGAATACTTTCTAAAATACGCAGGTAAATCTGGAGTTTAAATCCAGGTGCAGTGCTTCTTGGTGTCTGTACAGCCCCAGAATATAAATGTTGATCAGTGCACCAAGTGTTTTTGCAAGTCAGCCACTGAGCGATGGCAGGAGAATTTTGAAGGCTTGTTTGATAAGCTGTTGTTGCTGGTTTTGCTTTACCTCTTTGCTTTTAATTCTTTCCTCCCTGTTGCTGTGTTAGATACTCTGCTCTTCCTCTCCAGGGTTCTTCCTTGCAAGTTGTGTTCCTCTCTGATGACCTTCCACAGGTGCATATGGTTTTACTGTGGTGGTTACATGCCCAGGACCTGAGGTAGGGCTGGGATTGAGCCTGCTCCTGCTCCATCCAGCATTCAAACAGCCTGTTAGGGAAGTTTGGTCTGGTGTTACTCTTGGGTGCAGAGGGTCACCCTCGTTTATGTTGCTGTCTTCCAGCCATGGTGGACAAGACCTTTGGTCCTGAATTTCCCAGTGTATATCCCTGCTTTTTGTTTTGAATGTGCTCACTGAACCTGCATTGTCCCCCTTCTCCCAGGGTAGGTGTTTTTAGGTCCATGCTACAAATAGAACATTTACACTGAAGTGTTTGCAGGGAGGAGATGGATGTGAAGAGGGAATCATTAGTTGTTTGGTGGAACTAACAAGGTGGCTGAGAAGCATCCCCTCTCAGCTGTGTTGCCTGGTCTTGCGCTGCTCCCATGCAGTGATTCTTGAGGGTCTTTTTCATAACTGAAGTAAACAGGAATTAAAGTGGCCATTTGGGTCAGGACTGCCAATGCTATACTTACTGGTAGAATTATTGATCAGCAGGATTAGATGCCATATCCTTACTGAGCAGGGAAACCAGGTAAGTTTTTCCCCCTGAAGAAAAACACTAAATATCTGCTTCTTCCTTAATGTATTTTGTGAAGTCTGCATAGCCCATAAGGGCAGAACCTCTCCCCTGTGCTAAAGAGAGGAATAGTAAAAGCTAATGGAAAAAAATACATTTCCTACTTTGCCTCCTTTTCAAAGGTAATTGTTGCATATCACACAACAGAGATAAGATGAAATTTAATCATCATAAAGAGATGCAATTCCACTGCCTCCAGCAGGTCTCCACCTGTGTGTGTCCTAGTGGGACTGGGAAGGTGGTGCTGTGGATAGCATGACAGTAGCTAGCTCTTTATAGATGACAGGAAGGGAGGAGAGCTTGCTCTCCAAGTGAGACTTCCATGCATCTGTTACCCAAGGGTGGTAATGCAACGTTTGCTCTTGTATGTAAGTTCTGGTTTTTAGCGTGACAGTGATTTTGATTAATAAATGTGTGCCCTCTATCTTTGCCTGAGGGTTTAGATGTCATGGCAGAAAGTGACTTTTGTGCCTGAATGAGTGTGTATGTAACTTATTCTGTCAGTAGCTTTGCTTATGTCCTACCCCACAAAAATTCACAGCTGTAAGGGCTTCTGCATAATGGGCTTTTGAAGCCCAAGCAGTTCAAATGCCAGTAGTTGTATTTACAAAAGAAATGCAATAAAGCCCGTCAATGACACTTCTTGATGTTGTCCATTATCCTAGCAATTGTTGGTGGAGTTTCCCTTACAGGAAAATCCTGTAAATGTATTGTCTGTGTCATATATAATTTTAAAGCCGATCTTTAAAAATTCTGTTGCTGAGGTACCATTTCCTAATAAAATTGAATGGTTTGAAGTAGTTTCTAGGAGGCTTCTTTGGAACCCTCTTGACCTTCTCCTTGGACAATTATCTAGGATTTTCTGTAAGAATTATCTCTAGGTGACATCCTAAGTGATTTAAGGATATTCAGAAAAGCTAATGAGGGCCAATTCTGAGAGCGTGAGTCATCTGTGACATTAATCTATGTCATAAATTGTGACTTGTTGGTTGTCTTTGAGCTCTGCACAGACAGGCCTTGTCTTGGAATATCCCCAAAACATTGTGGTGGTGGCAGCAAAGTCATCCATACCATCTGAAATTACATTGGACTTCTCCTTTCTTTTTATCCACTGTAGGTGTTCTCTGCCTGCCGGACAGCTTGAACCTTCACAAAGACCAGCAAAGGTCAAACAAGCCTGGGGAAGTGCAGATGTTCAGCCAGTCAGAGCTAAGGACCATTGAGCAGTCTTTACTTGCTACGCGTGTTGGGAGCATTGCTGAACTCAGTAAGTACCAGGTTGTTGTTAATGTTTGAGTTTCTTAATTCGGAGTAGAGCAAAGCTGCTTGCATTGTCTGGTTGTGCAGAGGAGAGACAAGGAGGCATGTGTGACACTGCAGGAGATGCTGGGTCAGATCTAGACGTGCTTATGCTCCATGGTCAGTTTGAAAGCTGAAGCCACAGGAGGAAAGAAGTCTTGTGCAGTCTTGTAGCAATGCCTATGACTTGTCTGCATGTACTGCTCCCATTTCTAAAGGTTAGAGATGCTTTATTTCATCTTCCCTGTGTTGGGTTTGAGAGCAGCTCACAGCTTGGCCAGACTTGCAAATGTCTGTTGTATTGGTGTCCTGTCTCATTTCACTGGGATGCCTATTTTGAGATGGGCAGGCAAAAAGCTGAAGGTTGCAATAAGTGGATGAAATATTGTCATAAATTTAAAGCAGAGCTAGTTCTACCTGTGTTACAGACAGTCATTCACCCTGCCTTTCCTTCCCCAGTTCCAGCAGATGAAAGAACCACAATTCAAACCTGCACCAGAGGAATTTGTGCTTGGATGATACATTATTTGCTGTTAATCGAAACACTTTTTGAGAAATGTGAGAATCTATGGTATCTGTCAGAATCTGAAAGATTTGGTTTCAGCACAAATAAGTTGTAGAGGGCAAATGCCATGTGAATCCTCACGTGACATGGAGATAGAGTTACTTAAAGTGTGTTTTCAATTTATATTTTTTTTTAAATAGAAGGCTTCCAATCACATGTTTATGGTACAGTTAGACACATGAATCTATGGGTGGGAAAACAGAAATGTTCAGACAAAAAGTTGATTTCCCCCCCCCCGAGATCTGTTTAGAAATAGTCAAGTATTTTTTCCATGAGGTCTGTTATGAAATTTTGGGGAGAAATTGAAAAGGCTTCTATCCATGAAGATGCATGCTGCCCAGCTTACGCTTGTTCTTACTACTGAATTCTGTGTTAGCAGCATTGTGAGGAACACGTATAGCTATCTCATGTTCATTTTCCTGGCATTTTCTGTAGTAATGGGATCTCCTCTGTAGCTCAGTATTATCAGGGCTCAGTTTATGTGCTGTTCATGAGCCCCATGGGTGTACCGTGGATATTTGTCTACAAGATGCAATATGAATTTCTGTTTTCAGCTTGCTACTTTTTCTCTGCTCTGATGAAATGTCAACAAGCCAAGAGCACTTACATGCCTTAGCGTGAAGTGTTGCTCCATCTCTGGATTCAGGTGTTGGTTGTTATTCAAATTAAGTAATTTATGCTTATTTACTTCATGCACATAAAACACACAACAGTACTGTCTGTATGCCAACTAGATTATGCATGATACAGCTCACTTTCTTAAAGTACATATGGTTGTGTTTTTAATAAGTAATCTGTAGGTATTTCAGGGTGGGTTGTTTTTTTTTTTTGTTTTGTTTTTTTTTTTTTTTTGTTTTGTTTTTTTGTTTTTTTTTTTTCATACTGGATTTTTTTTTTTAACCTCTGTATGCAACCCAGAAAGACAGATTTTATTATCAAAGAAAAGAGTGCATCAGTGGGTGTTAGATACAGCTGTCAGAGAGGCTGGCACTTCCAGCACACTGGTAGCCCTCCAGAAAGCCCTCTGGACTACCATCAAGGGTTCTTCCCCAGCCACTGCAAGCAGATGCATGTCAGGGAAGAAGCAGTAGGAGGAGTGATAATTGGCAAAGCTTGCAAGCCTTGGTGCTCAGTTGGGTAGAAATCTTTGCTGTGGAGCAGTGCTGATGCAGAGTTCAAAACCTGAGCTGTGAAATGTGGATGGAGGTGAAGCATGTCGATGGGCAGGGAAACACTTGTGAACTTGGGAAAATGGAGGGGTGGGGATGTACAATTGGTTTTACTCTTTGTTCAGCGTTCGTGTGTCTGTACCCAGAGGTTGGAGCAAAGCCTCTGCCATGGAGGGAGGCTGGGCAACCACAGTGTGGGGGCAGAAAGGCTGAGTAGCGGGGAGAAGCCAGGAGGGAACACCTGGGGATTGGAGTGTGTTGGCGGAGGGAGGAGAGTAGGTGAAGGAGGATTTATCATTTCTCCAGTGTTGTGAGTGGGATGGGGAACTTTAGAAGTGGCCTTGTGGAGAAGAAAGAGGATATGGCAAGCTTTGGTGTGGAGAAAGTGGGATATGAGGGAAGGGTTCTGTGTGTAAAACCTCCTGCTCTTGTTGGAATGGATAAAGATGTTCAGAGAAACGCTCTGGATAGCAGGGTATTCAGCAGATAGTATTTGTGAAGAGGAGGAGGAGATGGCAACCAGGAGTGAGTGGCAAGGCCAGAATTTTGGCCTTCTGGACCAACAGAGCGGGCTGTCCCTTGCATGTACTTGCAATGTCCTGATGTCTTGCAATATGCCAAGAGCGAAGACTTAACATCTGTTCTCTTTAAAAGAGCACAAAAAACAAGGGCAAATGGTGGTCTTGCAATAAAGCAATATAATTTTGCCTCCAAAAAAAAAGCAATTCTAATTGAGATTTCCTATAGTTTATTTACATTAATAATTAAAGTATTGTGACTACACAGAGTAACTAGAATTAACAACCTGCACACAGATGAAAGGCTTGCCCTGCTCTTGGTTCGGCCCGGCATCCTCGCACACAATGGTGTGGTCAGCTGCTGAGCTGCTAGAGGCTTTGGGAGCAGGAAATCAAACGTGTCCCCTGGAAGATGGCAGCTGGCAAATAGAGCCTGTTTACTGCCCAGCGTCTGTATTTTCAGCTCAAATCTTCATTTCTTCATGGTCTGTCCCAGGTGGAAAATAGATTCACAAGGTGAAAAGCCTCATGTCGCTTAGTACCTTCACCTTACCTTACACGTGATGACCCTCATTTGTCTGCTTCCTTCATTTTTTGTTTATGCTGTCAATGTATTAGAAAATATTGTTTAGGTGAGCTGCGTCTCCCGGGGGGAGTGACCGAGGAGAGAGGAGACTGGGGAAAGGTGGGATGGTGGACATGAATCATAGAGGAAGGGCAGCACCCTGTGGAAATGCTTCAGAGGAGGACATCAACCTAGGCTTTCATTGAGAGGTCCTCATGGCCGGGCAGGTGCAACCAGACTTGCAGATGCTGCTCCAGTCCTCCCCAAACCCTGCTTGCCTGGTGCTTTTGCTCTCATCCCCCAGGCTTAGAAGGCAGTGAGTACTGGCTATCGCTGGGATGGTCCTGCCCTACCTGGTGGCAGCAGGAAGGAGCACCACTGGCCCTGGGGTGCTCTCTGGAAAATAGGAAGAAGAGGCAATGTTGCTGACTTAAGGGTAAAATCAAAGGAAAATTTCATCTCCAGGACATAGGAGGAGAATGTAAATAGAGACCTAATTCTGCAACGCAGTTACGGGACTAATGTATGATTCCAAGAAAAAGGCTTGAAAAATTCATGTGAAACCTTATTCATTAAAATATAATGAACATGGCATAAAGTTAAGGAACAACAATAAATCTCACCTATGTAATATTGGCATTTAGTACTCAGGAATTTTAATTGTCTACTACAGTGTGTTCTAAAATAATGTAATTTCATTTGAAATGCTTATTATATAGAGAACATTGGGAAGAACTGAAGCACAGCAAAAAATAATAGGATTTTAAACAGTAGCCTGACAGTGTTTCACTGTTTAATCTTAGAGAAAATACTTCACAGGACTTTTTTTTTCCCCTCTAAAGTTTCCTGTATTACCAGGCTTGGAGGAGAATGGGAATAGATCTGTTTGGGGGGGGTTTCAGAAAGTTTGGGGATTCTTCTAGATTTCTAGTTATTCTTTTATTTCCCACCCCTTCAGATGGCTAAAAATAAGCAGACTGAACAGAAAAACAGGAATATTAGGGAGAGCTTCTTACATTGAAAGATCCCATGATGCCTCATTTGGACCTTTCAGTATTTTTTCCTAGCTTCTTTATACACATACTTGCAATCCACAAACCTTTATGTTATATTTAAATGCATATCACTCCAACACACCTATTCATCTTCCATCTAAAAATACTGCTGCTGACTTGGAGACCAGATGCAAAAGGGACGGGGTTTGCAACTGGAGGTTGTTGATATCTTGCTGGATGAAGGAGGATGCTCTTTCTCTTGCATGTGGACATAGCTGGTGAGAAGGAAGAGCAGAGCCTTAGGGTTATTTGGGTACCAATCCTGGCACCAAGAAATATTCCTCCCTTGCTGCCTTGAGGTGAAGACTGTAAGTTGATAGTGTAGGGCTGAGCTTGGACAGCCACCCCATGCTGAGGTGCATGTGCAGGTCTGTAGAAAGGTGGTGTCTCTTGAGCCATACAGAGGGATAAACTGTGGCTTAGGATGTCAGCCAAACTGTGTCTTCATGCATGTCTTCCGGTTACAGCAGAAAACTGTTTGGGACTTGCTTTTTGTCCAAAGATGGACACTCCACCATGGCTTTCTTGGGTGAGAAGTTTGCCACCCAGTCTTTTGCAAACCGTAAGTGGTTTAGTGTGACCGGTGGTGGTGGTATTACTCTGAGTGTTAACCACAACAAGTAGACATTTTTATTTTAAACCAGGATAATCTGAAGATGCAGATGCGACTTAACACTGCTGATCTCAGAGCTTTTTAGCCTTTGAACAGTGTTTAACTTAGAGCTGCTGCTGGATGTGATGTTTAGGCCAGTATTTCCTCCGTGTCACCACTCAGGTCACAGCAAGGTTTTCTTTTTGCCATTGGGAAAACACCACCTTTCCCCATCATCCTCCCTCTGCCTCCACAGTGCTGAATGTATTTCCAAAATTATAACCTCCCAGTAGAACTTTGCACACTTTGGGGATGAAAGGAAGGGTATAAGTAAGAATATGATTGCACATACCAATACTGTTTTTCATTTTTCTTCACAGCCCCAGCTGAGGAGGTGATGAAAGTCAGCATCCCTTCTCTTTGCCTTTTCATCTAGTCTCAGTCCTCTGCAACCATCAGGAAGGAGCACTGTGGGAGCTGTATAAACTGATTCCATAAATAAGAGGTTAAACCTAGGCATAGAAGCAAAAGCCGGGGTAAAGGTGCTTGCTGGAAGGGTGGTATCTGAAGGAGAGTTGTTTTAAGTACTCTGCTTATTTACTGCCAGAACAAAAGCCCTGTTTGTCAGATATTTTTGTAATACCTAACTAATATCTAACCAAGCAGCACTACAGAGAAAAGGGCCAAAGTTCATCCCCTGTGAATGATTTGGTTCTTGTAGTGCCATGCTGACCTCAGTGGAGGCACTAGCGGAAACCTGCAGTTCAGATGGTAGTGCTCCCTTCAGCTCCCTTCAGTTTGGCCATAGGCATATGGCACATATGGTTTGGCCTGTGTGGGCACTCACCAGATATGGTGATACTTTTCCTAGTTCTTGAGGGTCTTCCACTGGTTTGCTGCAGAAGATCTCGCTCTCCAACCACTTTCTTGGTCTCTTGTGCTGGATCTGCTCCGTGGGTAAAAGCTAAAAAAGAGTTGTTGAGGTGCCATGTTGCTACCCAGCAGAGAACACAAAGACAGATTAATGCAGTGTCTAAATGCTGTGTAGTTTCTTGCCTCTGTTAAGTGCTAGCTGGTTGCAGACTCCCCTAGCTGCTACTCCATTCCCCTTGCAGCCCCCTCCAAGTGATGGACCTGAGCTTCTGTTTGTGGTCTGCATCGGTGCACCAGGGTTATGGTTTGCTTAATAGCCCCAAATGAGCCCCTGCTTTTCTGAGATACCTACTATCATAAACCATAAAGCAGTACATTTATTTATGAGTGGAAACAAAGCAGGAGACTTGATAATCAGGAAATAACAGTCTATACCCTGCTGAGGCTTTACCTTTCCTTTCCCTGCCCTGCTGACCAGGAGGGTCATCCAGGAGGGGTGGATTTCTATCTGGGGTTACAGGGGCTGAACAGAGGCAGTTATTGCTTGCCTGGGTCCTCATCTTCTGTCAGCGTTCCTCTGGGGGCTCCCTGGTTACCCCTGCAGGTGAGAGTCGTCCCCCTTTGCCTTACTGGGGACCAAGATGGGATCTGTCCCTCTGCAGGTGGTTTTGTTCATCTGGGTCTTCTACCTCTGTGTATCTAAGCCCACTCAGATTTGATGGTTAGAGGCAAAATGCATCAACTTGGTGGGTGGGGGATGCTGGAGCTCCAACCTTCCAACACCCTTCCCTAATACACCGATGTATCATCTCAGGACTCCCCCATGTATAGCACCCTTGAGGTGTATACTCCTATTCATCCCTGAACTCCTGTTCATCACACCATGCTTGGGGTTAAAGCGAATTTTCCTTTCTTTAAGTTTGAAGCCTTCCCTATCCCTGCTGTGTAGAGCACAGGCAGTGTGTCAGGCCAGGATGAGCACTCTTCAGCCGACCTGTACAGCTGTGAGAGGGCTCTTGAGTTCAGAGTTTGAAGACATGGGTCTATATAAGGCCAAAGAAAATCCAGGAGTGTGAGTCCATGAGGCAGTGGTGGCCCTTAAAGGGAAGACTCTGCATTAGGTCAGCAGATGAATAGTTCATTTGAGTAAAAACTTGTTTTGACGTGGCTTAAGGAGAATCAAACACAAACATTATGCGTGCCACACTGGGTTGGAGATTTTGAAGGCAATAGTGCTGTTACAATAGGTATGTGAAGTTCAGAAGGTTTCATTATTATTGTGGCTTTTTTAATGGGGTATATCCAGTTCCTCATTTCTCAGTCTTCAAAGGCTTTGCTAACACTAAATTGCACACAAACACTTAACTCTGTCATATACATAGGAGCTTCTTGTGATAGTGTGGTAAGTGGAGATAAAAGGTTACAAGATCTGTGGGAGGCCACAGGGGAAGCCATTGTCAGGAAAAGGGTTGCTCTTATTCTGGTCCTGTCTTTTGGTGCTGAATGCAGAGCTTTGGACCACAACTCCTTTTGCTCTTCTGTGGGAGAGATGAATGGCCGTTAGGAGAAGAAAAGGTTGCCTGAGGTAGCAAATTCACATAGGGGCAAGACGTGGGCACGTGGAGATGGCAGAGATGGGGAGGTTTCTACAAAGTGAGCTCAATGGTGAATCTGTTGTATGTGGGATCATAGAATCATAGAATCCTT
>NW_008601702.1:0-25658 GCF_000691845.1 Merops nubicus
CAGCCAAGAAACACATCGACTTCCTGGAACCGCGCGAGCCGCCCGCACAGCTGTCCCCCAGCACATGCAAAGCAGAGCTCACGGGGGGACACACAGCGTCCCTTTTGTGTCCCTCGTGGGGGGCACAGGGGAGGGGACGTGCTGGGAGGTGCCCGAGACTCATCTTGTCCCACGTTCCCCCTTGGAACCACCGTGGTTCCCGGGGGCTGTGGGGAGCCGGGTGCCTCCCGACGGCTGCGTGGGCAGGTGGGGGTGAGGGTGAGGATGGAGGGGTGCTGGCTGTCGTCTCCACAGGAAGGAGTGGAGGGATCTCTGCTTACAGCCACTTGTTTGACTCCTGCTGCCCCAAATTGTACTTCTTTACACGTGTCTAAGAGCGGCGCTCGCAGCCCCTCAGGTTTGTTGAGCTGTTTTCAAATCTCAGTATCCTTTTTGCTTGAACAAGCTCTCAAAGCTGACTGCAGTTTGGTGACAAAGGCTTCCTGGAGGGCCAGGTGCTCGCCCACAAGCTGATATGAACAGCGAGGGTGAGGAAGAGCTCGTAGATGCTTCTCTGGTCGAGGGGGAGGAGGGTTAAGGCATTAGAAAAATCTCAAAATTCATCAGCAGCTGTTCAGCCTAAATGCGGCCACAGGTTGTTGCAGCTTTTGGGGCTGGGAAGGAGCACCCAAGGGTGCAGCGTGGGTCAGGAGCTGGGTGCAGGCTCAGGTGAAGCCCTCTGAGGTTCAAGTCAGCAAATGGAGCTCAGCAGCTCCCTGGCTTTCAGCGTGTGACATCCATGTCATACCAGAGCATCGTGGTGAATCGGGAGTTGTCCTGCTTAAGGCATCAACTAAGTTCAGATTCTGGTGTGCTTTATGGAGGGATGCTTTTGGTCATCTGAGCCGAGGTTCTGAGGATCATTAGTGGTCTGTAAGTCATCAGAAGGTGATTTTTCAAGACCTATGTGAAAACAAAATGCAGATGCGTGTCCTGTCCTGCACGCAAGGACATCAAACAGGAGGAGTAAATATGTTCCACTATGTAAAATTTAGCCCAACTGTTAGGTGTTGTAGCAACAGCATACAAAATAACGTGGAAACGTGGGGGTCCTCTTGTTCTAGTTTGCTGTTCTTCCCCTGCCCTGCCCTCAGAACAGAAGGTGGTTGGTCCCTAGCTCAGTTTTAAGGCAGGGCTGTGAGCACGTGCTGAGCGCCAGCCTGGTCTGGGTGAATCTGTGTGCACGTTAGGTAAGAAAAGGTGTATGGACGTTGTGGGTTTGTGAGGTCATTTTGAGAAGCAAAGTATTACACGTGCCCTAGCACAGGTAAAGCAGTTGTGTCACCAGCTGCTCAGAGTTCATAGCAAGATGAGTGTGTGTTTGGTGCTCAGGGAGTCCCACTGCTCCTTTTGGTCGCTGTCTTTGCGCCTTTCTTTGGTTTGGTTTTTCCCTAGAGGGGAACATCACTTACAGGTACCAGTTCAAAACCTTTGGGATAACCTTCTCAATCTTGACCAGCTGCTGGATGAAAGAGTGACCTCCAGATCATCCCATGCTGCTGTCTGTCTTTTTCTTGCTCCTCTCCCCTTCCCTGTAGGCTGCTCTGAGCTGGTGCTCCAGCAGCGGTGCCAGTGAGGTGACGCTGCCGGCTCAATTCTCCACCGCTGGGGTGCCGAGTCAGCACCAGCACTTCAGTAGCAAGGGCAGAGCTGGTATGAAAAAGGTCAGTTGGGAAAAATTTTTCCTTGAGTTTTCCTTTGCCTCGAGGCAGTGCTTTGAACAGCCTTAACCCTTTTTTCTTCCCACACGGTGGCTTTTCACCCCTTTGCCTTTCCCGCCGGCTCGGAGGCAGAGTCACGTTCAAGATGTGGCACGGGTGACCCCGCACAGCTCTTGGGCTGAGAGTGTGACCCTCTGTGCTTTTGGGGAGTGCTCGAGGGGTCAAATCTGCTCCTCTGTGGAGGAGCTTAGTGGGAGACCAGTGGATCCATCAGAAGTGGTTGGTAACGATTCTTAGGTATTATAATCTTAAGGGTAAACGGTAAACTTTGTTTATTCAAATGTGAGAACCCTCTTTGAAGTTCTGTTCTCTTCTAAATTTGTATACTAGGAGGTCTGGCCTTCATTTAAATGATCCTTGGGTTTTTTTCTGCCACTGAGAGGAAGAAAAAAAAGCAGTGGGAAAGCCTTGAATAAGCTAATAGCATTGCTGAGATGGAAATGATGAAGACAGCTCAGGATTCCTGTTTGGGCCTCACGGGGAAAAAAGTGGTTTGAAATGGATGGGGGGTGTGTGTGTGTGTGTGTGCACATTCCTAAACCTGTCATTTGTTTCCCCTCTTTCTCCTCCCTGCTCCCCACGTTCCCTACCACGGCGTGTTTAATGAAACCAATCAAAGAATTTGGCTGAGAGGTTTAATCTTCCCCTGGCCCAATTAGCGCCTGGCTTCTACTTTAACGTCCGTGTGGATGTTTTTGGAAGGCAGAACAATGAGGAGCTTTGTGCTGCACACCCAGGTTTTCCCCCTCCTTGCATGTATTGTGTGTTTCTTCCTATCTGTCCCTGTGCAAAGACAGGGGAGCAAAGAGCAGGGGCTGGTACCAGCTCCCAAGGCCAGGACATGCTGCTCTCAACAGCCAGTCAAGTGACTGTGACTCTAAAGACTCATCATTTCTTCTCCTTTCTTCTTCCTTCCCCCGTGGCCCGTGTTCTCCTTTTTGCTTCATCCATGATGCTCCTCACCAGAAGGAGAAGCAGCTCTAGCTGTGGAGAGTGGTCTTAAAACAAGAGAATTGACTACAAATACATGCCCGTGAGCGACGGGGGGAAGTGAGTGTTGATGGGCTCAGCTCTAACGTTCAGTGGAGTCACGCTTCATCCCAGAGGAGGAAATAGGTCTAGCAAGTGTCTTCCTGTACAGACTGCATGGGAAGCAACAGGGCTGTTTGCTTTTTTATAGCTCTCTGCTTTCTCAGTGACTCCCCCCCCCGGGTTCTGTGGGGCATCAAGGGTGGGCCTCTGGCAGAAGCAGGAGCTAAAGGCCCCCTCGGGTGCCTCTGTGGGGTTGAAGTCACCTCACTGTCCTGGTTTCCACAAATGATGAAGCAGAGGGGACACGTTCCTGCAGAAGAGCCAGGCCATGAGAAGAGGGTCTTGGTCAGTTTGGGCCCATGTTGTCTGTTGTCCTCCACCCCCTGGCGTGTTCATGCTCTTCCTCTGTCACTTGCTCTCTGCTTTTCCTCCTTTTCACAGAAGATAACTGTGATGCTGAGGGGGTTTCTTCAAAGCAGAAGATGACTTGAATGCTTGTGACCACTTCCCTGTTTCCTAGAGGCTTTGGACTGGTGTTGAATGCAACCTGAGGCTTGCTCTGTTTGCCAGCCTGTTTCCTGTTTGTCCTCTTTCCTGGAGGTCTTTGTTTTCTTTTGAGGAGAGGGAGGAGGAAGGTTCCATCAGCACGACCTCCAAGAGGGAAGCCTGGCATAGAGCATCCATGCTGGTCACTGCCTGTTCCCCCAGTTCCATAGGTGCTGTGGGAAAAAAAAAAACCCAACACTTCCTCATCCTCCGTGATGCCTTTATTTAAAGAATAAATTCAAAAAAAAAAAAGCTGCAAGAGAAATCTCTCAGTGTGTTCCTGCCTGAAGGCATTCTGCCACGGGTTCTCCCACAGGAAGGAGTGATTTGGCCCAGTATTCTTATTGTTCCTATATCCTATTGCAAATAGAAAGTTATGCCTCTGAAAATCGGTGTGTGCTGCTCCTGCAGTTGCCTTTGTTTCAGGGGTGCCTTTCTGCTTCGTGCAAGGGAGTGGAAAACCAAGCTGTGCATCAAAGAGGGCAGTGAGAATACCTGTTTTTGCAGAAATTCTTTCAACCACTTCCCAAATCAAAGAGATTTTTTAACCCACGGAAGGTGGCTTTAAAAACGAGATGCGTGACTGTGAATCTTCTTTTTTGTGTTAGCAGGAAGACATTTCAACCAGCTCTTGGTTCACAGAAATTGGGAAAGGCTGTAAGAGCATAATACAAAGTTTTCCTCCTGAAAGCAGAGCAGGCAGCGAGCTGGCAGAGGTTTCAAAACCAGGAGGAAAGCTTGTTAACCTGTGCCTGTGAGCCTGACTCTTCCCTTTGTGATGAACATTGCCCCTTTAAAGTGTTGCTGAAAGCAGCACTAGGAATTCTGACCTTCCTTGTCCTTTGGGAGGGTCCTCAGCAATTTCCAGGTTGCCTTGGCCAACAGAGGACTCTTCCCAGTTACACAATGGATTGGCTTTTTCCAGGATGACTGGTGGGGACAGTAATGTCCTAGGTATTGACTGAAAGAGGAATGAATAGGTCTGTTTTGGAGGGGAGGGTTGTTTTTGGTTGGGGTTTTTTTAAGGACTAAAGTGCTTATTTGTGTTGTTTTAACAGAAATCTGCCCTGCTAATTTAAACTGGTCCTTATTTTTGGTGGTACTAAGCTGATCTATCCAGCAACTCAGATTTAGGCCAGTCTTAAAAATAATTCTTGTGCTTATTCAATTAAAAATGAAGTCACTTACCATGTAAGTGGTTTAAAAAAAGGTGGAGAGAGGAAGAAAACCCAACTTGTCTGTGCTGCTTTTGAATGAGACAGACCTTTTTTAGAAACAAATAACAGCGAAGTGACAACAGTTAAGGACACACAAAATAAAGACAAACAAAGACAGAAGTTTTGTCTCCAGGCCTTGCTGAGTGGCTCTGTCCCATCCTCTGCTACTGCTCAGGTGGTTGAACCTCCTGAGAGGGTTGGTGGTTGAACGTGGGGAGTTTGAATCTGCCCCTTTGAAATGAGGAACTGCCTGACGCCAGCAGGGCCCTTTCTCTTTGTCTGCCTTTTCTCTTCTCCTCTGAAATGTCAGTCCTTGGGATAACACAGGCAGTTATTGTTTGCAAATGCTGTTCAGACAGCACTTGAAGAGGTGTTGTGTGATTGATTTGCATGTCATCCTTGAGAATATGGGGTTTTTTTTTACAAGGAAGAACCCCTGTTGAGTTAACTGTGGTTTGAGGCTGAGGGTCTCTGCAAGAAAACCTGTCTGAAGTTTGCTGGATGTGATTTGGCAACCTGAGATGATGAAATGTCCACAGCCTGTTTGTTGCCATAATAACCTCACTGTTTTGCTTGCAAGGTTATGAAGGTGTATGTCTCCATTAAACCTGTGGCCCTGGTGGCATGTGTTGCAGAGAACCTATTGCTGTGGGTGCTGTTGGAGAGAACTCCTCTCCTTCCCAGGGGTTGATTATCCCCTGTCACCTCTAAAAATGATGTTTAACTGCCCTGTCATTCTCCAGGCAGAACAGGCATCCTTCCTGGAACCCCAACGATAGCATGATAAGTTTGTGGTTGCAGAAAGGAGTGTGGAGAAATTCTGCTGGCACATACAGGGGTTGGTTGCTTATGTCTTCAGCTCCTCTTAAAACCTCGGGCAGTGGGCGTGAGGAATATGCCAGAGGGTCCCAGAAACCTCAGTAGCTGTGCTAGAAGGAAGAAAAAGGTCACCATGAATTCATGTATTGGAGTAAATTAATCCTCCAAGAAGAGAAGGGGAGGAGGAGTGTGTGTATGAAATGGAATGACTTCAGTTCTCTAGCTGCAGAGTGTTCTTCCAGCTTCTTAGCCAAATGTCACGACCATCAGTGATGTGCTAGCTTGCCCTCTCCTCCTCTCCCTCCTCCTCTTTTTGCTGGCTGAATGCTGGGGCCCAGCCTGGTTTTAGGGGGGCCCTCAAACTGAAGAGCTGTGGTATTATTTTGCTGAAAAGGCTTCCAGAAAAAACTTAGTCCCTTTCGCTCTTCCCCTTCGCCCTCCTGCAGTGCTAGAGGGTGCTGCTGAAGAAGAGGCTGAGGAGCCAGACGCCACTACCCAGACTACACTAAGTGAGGAGACCAGCAGCCAAGAGGAGAGCCACAGTCCATCAGGGGATAAAAATGAAGGTAACTGCCTTGACTAGCTCTGTGTGTAAATTAGGGCATGGATTGAGGCTTGCAGAAACACTTCTTACCTTTCCATGCCCCTGATCTGTGTGAAGAGTGTGAAACATGGAGCAGAATCACTGGTGCCTGTGTTTCTTTTCCCATCCCTAACCTTTTCCTGCCTGAAAAGTGAAAAAAAATAGGCTGAGCAGAAGCATGGGCACGTAAATACTCGACTACCACTGCAGGCTTCCAAACTGAGATGTTCTTGGCACCCAGTGACTTGGCACCACATTACTTAGCCTCAAAAAACCACCTGTTTATAATGCTCAAACCTCTCTTCCAAAGGCAGTATTATGCAGAGATCAAATGTTCACAGACAGACGTGTTCCTCCTTGTTCACCCTCACATCCTCTTGTGTTAGGGTGACTTTCTCACCACACAGATAAAGCTTCTGTGCTCTCCACCAGAGCAGACAGACCAACAGACTTGCAGGGTGCTCCTGGTTGTCTGGGAGACTTGTTTTTGGGGGGTGGGGGGAAGCTTTGAGGGTTTATTTTGAAAACATTTTCTGTGTGAAGCTTGTAAGGCCTTGCCTGGGTGTTCAACATGGTACCTTGAGAAACCAGAGGGGAGATTGGAGGTGTGTTTTGAGTCTGCTGTCTGGGACAGGAGCATCCCTGCTGCATGGAGGGTGTGATGGAGGAGTCTGCAGAGCTGTAGCACTCGTGCTCCATGGATTAAGGTGGCTTGGTAGACCAAAAAGGAATAAAAACCCTACACAGATGCCAGCTGTGGCAGTAAAGAGGCATTGGGGGGGTTGTTTTGGTTTGATTTTTGCTCATTTAGCTTATTGCACATACAGAGCTGGGCTAGAAAGAGAACTTGGTCCCCTACACCGTGTTCCTAAATTAAATGCCAGTTATTATGAGCTGTTGCTTGTGCTCCACGGGAGCGTGATACGGCCGAAAACACCACAAGGTTTGGTTGGTTGGGGTCTATTCAAACAGCCCAGCGACTCCTACGTGTGGTTTTGGGTTTGATTCCAGAGCAGCAGCTGGAAAGCTTAAAGAGCTACAAGGTGTCCCCGAGCTCCCCAAACAGCCTGGAGGGATCCGACCTGTCCTCCATCGACGCCATGATGTCGGCGGTGATGAACGCCGGGAAGATCGCCGAAAACGTCGGGAACCCCCAAAATGTCAAGTCCCCCACAAAGTCTCCTGCACCCAATCGGATTGGCAGGAGGAACCAGGTACCTCAACCCAAATGGAGGGTGCAAGAAGGAGCAGCTTGCATGGGAAGTGATGAGGCAGAATTGTGATTCTTCCATTGTTTTGCCTTTTCTTCCCCCCTCCGCGGGTGTGTGTTTGTTGTCTCTGCCGTTGCTCCTCTGTGTGTGTGTGTTTTCTGGTGACTCTCTAGAGCATAACTGCAGAAAATTGGGATTCCAGGGGATCCACTTGCTTGGATTCACACGTAAAACATGAGCACGAGTTCTGAAGTCGTGCAGTGGTGAGCTGGTCTAGCAGATACCAGAGGCAGGGGCAAAGCCACCCAAGAATTGTCACTTCTTCCTTGCTGCATCCTGTTTCCAAGCTCTTGCTTTCATCTCATCTGGTAAGGGACCAGTTCATTTCATGAAATTAGGAGAGAAGAATTAGCTGAGAGAGGAGCAGAGGGACATGGCAGGGAGCATGGCTGGGCTGTTTGTGGGACCTCTCGTGAGGTGTGTGGCCATCTCCAGGGAAGGTCCAGGTGATTGGAAGGTTAAAGGTGGTGCTAGAAGGAAGCATCCAGCAGGATGCTGGGTGCATGTGTGCAGTCTAAAGTGCTTTTGACTTCATTGTTAATAAAACTGTGAAGAGCTGTTGCAGAATGCTTCCTACCAATCTTGAAGAGCAAATATATGTAACTTTTATCAGTTTTTTTTCCATTAGTGAGTTGATGGCACCAGTTGATAGAAGTATTGATCTAAACCACGGAGGGAGTTGTATCAGTTAAAGCTGTGATTATTTATCTCTGTGTTTTTCTCCTGCTGGGGCAAGCCCTGCCAAGGAAGGTGCTGCAGAACGTTGAGAAATACCCCAAATCCCTGTGTCTGTTTGACTTGAGAGCTTGTGGTGAATCAGGGAGAATTTCTAAATGAATCAAGATGTAACAGGGCCCAGCAAGGTTGTGAGGCATGACTCATGTGATGTTCCTATAGTAGTTTATTAATAGCTTGCCAAGTAGCTGCCCAGTTGACAGACTTATGACTTGTCTTAGATGTTTTTTTTGACTTGAAAGGAGTTAAAAGCCTCTAAGTGACCATTCTTCAGTGAAGAGTCTGGACAGCTTGTGGGCCACTATTAGTGGGATCACGTTGTCTTGCACCTGGTTAAGGTTTATTTGCAGTGTTCCTGCTTTGGGGCTGCCCTGGTTCCTTGATTTCATCATGTGAGGAGAGTCCAGACCAGTCTCAGTGGCAGTGCTGCTACCCAGCTGTCCACCCATGCACCATGTGGTTTGGCTGCAGGGAAGTTTATTAACGTTAGTGACCTTTAATTCCACCTGATATTTCGATGGGCATGGAATCAAAGGAAGCTCTGGAGTAAATGTGACAGGATTAAGAGGGATTCTTACAGCATAAAAATAAACAAATACATCCAAAACCTAGTAAATAGCCTGTTTGGTTTGAGGCTGAAAGATTGTTATCACCAAGTGCCTACTTTACTGGGAAAAGAGGAGTGAGATGGGAGGTATTAAGTGGGTATCACTCTGGTTAGCAGCCTCTAAGACAGCAAATTTCCACTTTGAGCCTGGCAGAGTGAAAACACCCAATTGTTTCAGCACGTAGCAGTGTGCAGCTCCCAAATTCTGCTCAGAGTGTGCCCCTTGTTATAATTTCAAGGCTAATAACAGTTAGCTGGTTCTCTGGGTCTGACTGCTGTTTCCCACGAGCTGGCAGTGAAATGGTTTGCCCTGAACCTTTGTCCCAAAGTCTATGGTTCTCTTTATAACACTGACTTTATCTTGGCTCTGGTCTCCCCACAGTCTAATAAATGTGTTCTCAGGTCGAGCAGCATCCATTTTAACTTCTCCTCTGCTTTGCTGCTGAAGAACAGAAAAAGCCTGACAAAGGTGTTTCCTTCAGCTGGAGGAAACCAAAAAGACCTGATGCACAACTCCACCAGCATTTACCATCAGCTGAATGCAGAGCAGTGTGCCAGGGTGACTCTGAAGGGAGAGTAGCTAACAAATTAGCTGCTAATTTTATCTCTCAGCTCAGGAAGTGTTTTCCCCAGCCTGGCTCTGGCAGGGTATCCAGAGTGCTGCCTGTTAAATTGGGGGGTGCTTTTGCAGAAGGGATGCTGATGGGCCTTGGTGTGGATTGAGTCAGGCAGTGGCATTGCTGTTGGAGCTCCCCTGGCTTTGCTTGAGCTGTGTTATGGTATGTGGCACGTACCCTGGGTGACCACTGGAGAAAGTTTGGGTTTTAGTTAATAATAAACCCCAGATTCAATACTAATCAGCTCTGGCTGAGCTATAGTGTGTTTCTGATCTTTGCTTCAAGGTGAACCAGTAATTACTCTGTCTTCTGTTAATTTGCTGATGTGAAGAGCTGGCAGTCTGGGAAGAAGCAAGCTTGGAAACCATCAAGTGCATCCTTGTAGAACTGCAGCCCTCGTTTAAAGGAGGGAGGGGAGCAAACCAGAAAAAAAAAACAACTAGTAGGTTGATAATTTCACAGCCATACCCTGGGGATTAAACACCCTCTAAACTGTCAGCACAGCTGCAGGGATTTTCCTCGTGGCACAGCGTGTTTGTTCTCTGTCCTGAGCCAACTTTAACAGGGTTGCAGTATAATTGGAGCTGAACATTACACCACAGGCAGGTCGTGTAGAGTAAAATGCAAGTTGTGGAAGGTGGAGGGAGTGAGCATGTGAAAATGGTGTGTAAAAATGGAGGGGGACACACACTGGGATAATGCATCTTCATTTTCTTGGGGTGTTGAGGCTTCAGAACGGCAGGGTAAGAATAATTAATAAGAATTAAAAATGAAAATGTTTCTTGCTTGCTTTCTAAAGCTTTGTGAGTGGCAGTAAGTTAGCCTGCAGTGATTACTTTTAGGGTGGAGAGCCCTGGGAAAAGGATGTACAGCAGAAACAGTCAGGAGTGGTGGGAGGACCTCACCTTGCAGCCCCCATCCTTTTCCAAGTGAAGTCACAAGTCTTGTTTGCTTCAGGTGAAAAGGGAACAATAGCTCTTTATCAAACATCCCCAGGTCACTGGAGTTGACAGAAGATTATCATGCCCCTATTTTTGAAAAGACAGCCTTTAGATTTTAAGAGTGGGCTCTCTCAAATGGTTCCCCAAATCACGTGGGAGGTGATAATTGCTGTATGGAGACCTAACCTCTCTCTAACACTGTGTCAGCATCTTCCCTCCTAACCTGCCAGAGAATTTGTCCCAGAGGCTGGGGTTAGTCATTCTAACCAGTGCTTGTGTCTGACAACGTGGGAATGGTCTGAGCTGATGACTTTTGGAACGGTGATGGAGGGAAGGGAGTTGTGTGGAGAGAGGAAATACACTCACCCCCATCAAATCCCTCCCAGCTAAATTGCTGCTGGGACTGGGTTTTAGTTTTTGCTCCTTTTCAGGGTTTTAGTAATGATACTTCAAATAGACAGCAGAGAGGCTCGTGGTAGTAGGAGGTTCATCTTCCTCACACAAGGTGTTGCTTCCACATACAAGGTGCTGGTGCAGGAGCTGTGCCTGGGCTACCTAGCAAGGTGGTGGAAATAACCCTTCTGTTAGGCAGTAGCCACCCTTGTGGCCAGGTCCAGGCAGATGCCTCCAGTTCCTGAGAGGTTGCCACTTCACCCCTGGCTGGTGGCTTTGCTGAGGGTCTCAAGGCCATACCTGGAATCAGGCTGAGCTCTCTGGTTGACTCTAGTCGTGGTTTGAGGCCCTTTCCTCCTGGTTCTCCCCTGGGTGGAGAGTAGCCAGGTTCACACCAGGTCCTGCTCGAGTCACGTAGGCTCCTGCAGTGCCACCTCTTTCTTGCTGTGACCTCATCAGATCTTGCAAGCTCCAGGAGGAGGGTTGGGCCTGGCTGGTGTGCCTGGATGGGATGCTTCCAGGAGAAACACAGGATGCTGAGGGAAATGGTTCTGGTGATTCAGTCCACACGCCACTTTCCTCCTGAGTCAGCCTCAGAACAGGCAGCCCCTGAACAGGGCACCCAGCTAGGGCCTTGCCACTGAGGTGGGGTGGAAAACCTCAACCCCAACAGCTTGTGCTGAGGAAAGATCTTTTGGGGAGATTGGTGCCACTTGCCCACGTCTTCTGGCGGTGTTGCAGGACATGGTTTCTACTCACCTACCAGGCACCTCCTGGCAGTTTGAGCTGGTTGCCATAATTGCCTTCACTTCCTGTCCTAAACTGCTGCTGCCAGTGTCTGTGTGCTGTTAAAACAGCTGCTGCATTTCTGTGGTCCTTGAAACGGCCCCTCTTTATAAATGAAGAAGTTTCTGAAGCTGCCCTGAGGGCTCTATCAGGATGATGAATGGATCCGTGTGAGTGGTTCTGTTTGCAGTGCCCTTTGGGACTAAGGATGGATTCTATTTTATCCATCCCCAGCAGTAACAGCTTTTGAGCTTTTCTATCTCAATATTCCTTCTGATTTTTTTTTTTTGTTTGTTTTGTTTCATTCCCAGGAAACAAAAGAAGAGAAGTCTTCCTATACCTGTCCTCTGTGTGAAAAGATTTGCACTACACAGCACCAACTAACTATGCACATTCGTCAGGTATGCAGGGCTCTGGCTCTTGCTCTCTTCCTTCTAAGAGTGTCTGGTTTGCCACGGGGCATTTTGCATTTTTCCATGTGCCAACCAGAACTTCATTCCTCCTTACAACTGGATTCAATTGTTTTGCTTTTATTTTAACCTTCTGTTTGTATTTTTCTTTAAAAAACAAAGCACCCCACAAGCCCACCCTGAGGTGGGTTATTTTCCTCCCTCCCTTCCCCAACACTCCCCCTGCCAGTGGCTCAAACAAGGAGGTGTGTCCTGCTCTGCATGGCCCATGGATCTGTAAAACCATTTCATCATGAGTCACAAGTCCTGGTGTCTTACCCTGAGTACAGTTCTCTTTACTGGCCATGCAAATGAAGCAGCAGGAAGACACAACTTTAAAATCATCTCAGTGTAGAAGAGCTCCACAGTCCTTCACAGGCTGGAGCAGTGTGGGGAGGCAGAATTAAAAATACACTTTTCTGGTGGATGAGGCACTTTTTTGGTCAGCTGCAGGCCTCTTCTTCCTCCTCTTGAAATACATTCATACTTCTTTAGGAGGTTTGGCCTTTTCTGTGTCAGAAGGTTCTGCTTGGGATGCTGAGGTTGTGGTTCACCACTGTGAGTCCACTAGAGACTTACTACTTCAGTTGTCCCTCCTGTACTGGAACTGCTACTTGATTTTCTTTTTCTTCCTCTCCTGGCATTGGGGTTTTTTGGTATGGGGAGAAATCTGTGAGTCTCTGAATGCAAGTGAGAAGGAGTGGTACATTCAGCACAGTAGCTATTTTGGCCCTGGAATCCATTCTCACAGCCATGGAGCTCTCCATGTGCACTCATGAGCATTTCACTGCTGTTTTCTTACAGCACAGTCAGTTTGAAATGAACAGCTTTAAAGACTATTTGTTTTTAACTGTCTTTCTTCTGCCAGGGTCTTCCTACTTACATCCTCTTTCTGTTTTCCTCCTTACCCCTCGCTCAGCCCCAAACCACAGCCCAGCTGCAGCTATCCCAAGGCACCATTTCTCCAGTGGGTTGTTGCTCAGTCCCTTTCTGTCCTCTCCTGCCACACACCCAGCAGGAAAGCTGCACGTGGTGCAAGCTGTACCAAACAACTGCCACGTGCTGGTGCCTCATGGAGTTAAAAATCATTAAAAATAAACCCCAGGGTGGGGGTGGAGTCGAGAGGGGAGGGCTGGGGAGGCACGCGAGGGGCACGCCTTCATCTAAAACATGGTGCCAGGTGGCTCTTGGAGGTGTTTATCATTCTCACTCATCTTTTCCTGGTGCTTCAGGAGGGGGGCCACTCAATGAAAACCCAACCCTTGCTTTCTCTAGCACAACACTGACACTGGAGGGACGGACCATTCCTGCAGCATCTGTGGAAAGTCTCTGAGCTCAGCGAGCTCCCTGGATCGCCACATGCTGGTGCACTCAGGGGAAAGGCCTTACAAATGTTCTGTGTGTGGCCAGTCCTTCACCACCAATGGAAACATGCACAGGTGAGTGCTCAGCTGGGAGCAGGCAGTCTGGAAGGGGTTACAGGATGGAGGGCTGGCTTTGTTTGCTTGGAAGGGCTTACAGGCTGCCCAAAGACACCTCCGTGGGCAGAAAATGGGGGCTGACTGTGATCTGCAAGTGTGGCGTGGCACACATACATTCTACAACTACCAGGATGCTTCAGTTGTGGCAGAAGTCAGAATTGAGAAAGATCTTTTAGCTCTCTTCATGTATTCTTCATGTATACTTGTCACAGATACCCAGGAGTGTTCTTTGGTCTCTTTGTTGTTATTATTTTGACAAATGGGATGGATTTTTTTCTCCAAGCACAAAAATATAGAGCCAAAATGGATGGGAGCTTCTAGTTTTGTGACTTCAGAGTCATGGATGCAAGTGGTTGTACTGGAGCATCTGTGGTGGTGGTGTGTTGTCATGAGGCATCTGAGTCCCATTGTGAACCTGCCTCTTTGGGGTCATTCATCTTGGTTTTAAATACATACATCAGGACTTGTACTGCTTTGCAGATCTCTCTGGAAGCCAAATTGCCCAATTTCATGGAGTTTCCTTCATAGGGATGTGGCAATGTGTACACTTGTCAACTGTGGAAACAAACTGTTCAATCCCATGGATGTTCCTTCCCCTCGCTCTGCCCCAGTTCAGGATTTGATCATTTGCATGGTGGAACACCTCAGAGCTGATGAAGACTTCACAAATTCCCCATATCATAGTCTGCAGCCTACAAAGAAACTGGAAGACAGGGTGGGGGAAAGGAATACAGCTCGTAAGCAAAGTGAGGAGAGTGATGGTTACAGGCTGGTTCTGTGGGAGGGAGGAGATCTCATTTCCTTGACTCTTCCCAGTCATTTTCCAGTGTGATTTTGGTGACAGCAGGAGAGATCAGGTAATGCACAGAAAGGAAGCAATGGCTGCTTGCAGCTTTACCTTTTCTCTGTCATGTTGTCCAGGTTTAACAGTGACATGAAAGCAGAGGAGAAACAGGAAGGAATGCACTGCTGTAATTCCATAATTCTTTGATTTACCCTCGACTGGAATTGGGGAGAGCTGGACAGAGGGATGTGAAATGGGAAGGGAGAGACACAAAGGCATTCAGAGGAGATACTGGCCTTGGGCAGTGAATAAATCCCACGCCTGACTCATCTGACCAGAGGTGTTGCAAGCTGCCTGTTTGCCAGACTGGGTCATTGCTCTGTCTGCCGTGGGGAGGGCTCAGAGCTGCAGCATCCCCGGGGTGGATTCCAGGGCTGGCACTCTGGAGAGCTGGGGTGCTTGTGCCCAGGTCCTCAGCAGCTTGCTGAAGGGCTGTGTGCAGGGTTGGTTTGGCTTTTGGCTCAGTAGGCATCTCCTCCTCATCTCCCAGAAGTGGGAAAGGGAGGAGGGAGGCTGCCCCAGAGACTTGACTCCAGGCCTGTCAGATGCTGGTGTAGTCACCTTATGTGGGTTTCACAGGATCATGGAATCCTTAGGGTTGGAAAAGACCTCTAAGCTCATCCTATTTCCCTATATAGCAACTCTTTAGTAGCAAACTTGCCAGAATTTCCAGGCTCAGTGACCTGCCTAGAAGTAAAAACAGATCAGAACCTTCTGATGAGGAAATTCTTTGGTATTAAAGTTTTCTCTTAACAAGGTGTTTCTTGAAGCCACCAGGATGGGCTGCTGTATTTTCTGTGCTAAGGAGGACCTAAACTCATGCAAGAAAAATCTTCCTGTTTACAGTTCTTTCCATCTGATAGCTTCCTGTCCCCTCTAGAGAAGTCCTTGTGCAGCTCTGCAGCACAGCAGCTTGGTGGGACCTCACAGAAACCTCTTACTGAGCTTGGTGGCACTGCAGGAAGTGATCCCAGACCCATGACAGGCAAGATCCTGAGCACACTCAAGGGGGGTAGTTTTGCTGAAGGAGGGCTGTGGCTGGCAGGACTGTGCCAGCAGATTTTTGCAGTGAATAACCTCTTTTTGTTGCTGCAACAGACTGTGAGAGTGAATCCTGTTGTGGAAGTAGGCAGCACGAATGTGCAAGTGGGCAGCTTGGACAGAACTAACCCTGCTCAGTGGTTTCAGTTCTCAGCTCAGTCTCTTCCAAGTCACTGCACTGTGAAGCTGACAGCACCTTGTCACACAGCCCAGAAAGGCTCCTGCTTAGACTTGTTCTTCTGCAGACCCAGGTCACTGTGAAATCTCATGCTGGGGTGCAGGAGGAGGTGGCACCTGTGAGGAGGAGCAGCCAGGACTGGTGACCCCAAACTGGCCAAGGAGGGATTCCATCCCATCCATGTCATGTTTAGTGTAAAGCTGAGGGATCACAAGGGTCAAGCCTCTTCTTCAAAGGCTGGTGTCCAAGGAGGGCTCTGTCCACTCTACCTTCAATCCTGATCCATGTGTTCCTGAATCCAGTTCCAGAATCCAGCTCTGGAATCTGATTCCCTGATGATGGTGACACAGTTGCCATCAGGAGGGTTGGGTGGGTATATATTGGTATATCTCTCATTTTATTGTTATTATTTTCATTTGAGCTGTTTTAGTGCTCCAGTCCATAAGTCTCTCTTCCTTATTCCCTCTCCCATCCTTTTGGGAAAGGGAGAGGGATTAATAGACCCCATCTATCATTCATCTAGTGAATTTAGGTGAATTCAGCCCAGTGCTAACTCTTGGCAGGTAGCTAAGTAGGGACAGATAAATGCCCAAACCAGGAGAGAATAAGTTTTCTGTCATGCCCCTGGGTAGCCAGCATGGTGATATTGCTGGAGCAGTGCACAGAGGGGGTGGGATCAGAGGGAGAAGCTGTAGGCTCAGCAGAAAGTTGTGAATGTGCTGCTGAAGAGCCAGGACAGCTTGTGAAGCTCCTGCAGGAGCCTCCCCAGGTATTGCTGCCTTGACATCAACTCAGCTTGCTGTGCAGCAGAGTGAGGGAGGAATTAGTCTGCCAGGATCTGAAGAGGGGGGGGAAAAATGTCTTGCACATACTACACACCTCCTCTCTTTGCTTTCCCCCCTTCTGCCTTAAGTGGCTATAAATATATATAATTTTTTTTCTTAATCCAGACTTTTAAGCAACATTTGAAGGGGAAAAAATCCAATGAAATGTTTTTGTCAAGGGAAATACTGTGCTGCAGGAGTGCTTGTTCCTGCAGAGCAATTTCAGACCCATTTTTCCACTTGGAGCAGCCACATCCTTAGAGATGCAGCTGAGCAGAGGAGGGAAGGAGGTTTGGTTGATTTTTTTGGGTTAGAAAACATCAGTGTTGTTACACTCCAAGTGCCCATCTTCTTCACAGAAAGTAATTTTTCTTCTCCTTCACTTTCTTAAGGGAGGAAAAGACCCTCCAGAGCTTTTACTTGCTGTTCTTGTGCATGTGGGTGAAATTTTGGTGCAGTAGGCAGAGTTTTTGTGGGGTGGGAACACTTTTTGGTGCCCACCTCTTCTCTGGGTAAGCCTGGCCATGGTGGAGTGTTGCATGTACTCTTTACCTGTTGGGTTGATGCTGCCCTTCCTGCCTCCCACAGTACAAGCAACACTTCATTTGTAAATGACTCATAACCTCTCACATGAAGTCCAGTTTCTTTTTGTTGTGTGCTCTTTGGCTCCTTGTCAACAGGTCAAGTTGAATGGGCACAGCAGCCAGGGCTGGAGGGGGAAGGTTCTCTTGTGAGGCACCATGCAGAAAAAGAGGTTAAAATCTGCTTCCTTTGCAGTCCAGGGTGGCTCTGGGCCAGGATTTTCACCAGTGAACCATGAGCCCACCTCTCAGAGCTGCTCAGGAGTGGCCTGAGCCTCCTGTGGGGACAGGAGGATCAGGGGAGACTTGGTTCCTCTCTACAACTACCTGAAAGGAGGTTGTAGCAAGCTGGGGTTGGTCTCTCCTCCCAAGGAGACAAGAGGAAATGGCCCCTAGTTGCCCCAGGAGAAGTTTAGCTTGGACATGAGGAAAAACTTCTTCCTTGCAAGGGTTGTCCAGGGCTGTGCCAGGCTGCCCAGGGCAGTGGTGGAGTCCCCACCCCTGGAGGGGTTTCCAAGCCATGGAGATGTGGGGTGAGGGACATGGGTTAGTGGTAGGCTTGGCAATGCTGGGTTAAGGGTTGGACTTGATGATCTGAAAGGTCTTTCCAACCCAAAGGGTTCTGTGATCAGTGCATAGAAGACCTGAAGTGTAGGGTGTGCACATCCTCACCCTTCTACACTGGAGACCCAGACACTGTGGCTTCCTCTTGGTCACAGCAAATTAAAGTTGAATGTCCTCAGCTCTCCAGAGGGAGCATAAACTGCCTGGAAGCAGCAGGGATTGTGTGTGGAGTCCTCTGTAGCTCTGTCAGAGCTGGGCAATTCCAGAGCAGCATCTCCAATCAATACACTGCCATGACTCAAGGCTTAGGTATTAATCTTGTCAGCTCTGAGGAGCCCTTTTGGGTCAAGACTCCCAAACAAGAGGTTGTAAGTGTCTTGTTGCATCTCCACCTCCCCAAAAATGCAGATGGAGGAGTTAGGCTGCTGCTGTGGGTTGTAGTGCTGGTGGTTTGTAAGCTTTAGCAAGGCACCTTGAGGTAGAGAAGAGACTTTGCTTGACTTACTGTCACACACAAAACCATCCCAGGTTATCTCCCATCTCTCTCTCCTTCTACTCCTTACCTAGCAAAACTCTTCCTAAAGGCTTTTTATTTACACCCTACTTAGGAACTTGTGGGCTCTTCATGCACCATCTCAGGAACAGGTCTCAAAGTTTGGGGATTTTGGGTTTTTTTAAAGGTTTTTTCTTCTTTTTGGCACTCCTGAAACACCACATGCAACAACCACATGCAGAAGCCTTTGAAACTCCAATTGGAAGATCTGGATCACAGAAGCTGTGCTTTGAAGCATGCTTACAAAGGGGCCTATCAAAGAAGGTAGTTCTTCTTCTCATTAAGAAGGCACTTTTCATTCTCAATCTTATTTTCAGTGCTAGACAGTTTTCCAGAAGAGATGGCAATGCCTTATTACCACATGGTTTGGTTTCTGGTGGTGGCCAAGTGGAAATTGGATGTTAAAACGTTGGCTAGCTTTGAAAAACTGAACATCCAGGTTCCTGAAGCTAAAAACAAACAGCCAAGGAGCTCAGCAGGCTGGGAGTGATGGATGCTTCATGTGTGTGAAAGGCCCCCTCTTGTCTTGCACAATAGAAGTGTCTCTTTGGTCATCTCCTTTCTGAGCAGGGCCAACCAACACAAAGGGCTCCCTGCTCCTTGCTGCTGCTCCTGGTCATGGCTGGAGCTGTGGGGGGCAGGTGAGGTGGGAGAGCTGCTGCAAATTTCTCTGCAGCTAGAACATGTTGCCTGTGTTTTTGTAAACAAGGACAGGGAAATGATGAGGGAAGTTGTTCTGGTCTCTCTGCTGGCAGCAGGTGTGTGCAGAGGGAAGGTCTGAGCCCTGTGTTGTGAGGAAAATTACAAAGGAAAGGGGAAAAGGGAAAGGGAAAGGAGGGGAAGGGAAAGGGAGAGGGAGAGGAAAGGGGAAAAGAAACGTGAAAGGAAAGGAAAGGAAAGGAAAGGAAGGGAAGGGAAGGGAAGGGAAGGGGAAGGGGAAAAGAAACGTGAAAGGGAAGGGAAAGGAAAGGAAAGGAAAAGGAAAGGAAAGGAAAGGAAAGGGGCAAGGAAAGGAAGGGAAGGGAAGGGAAGGGAAGGGGAGGGAAGGGAAGGGAAGGGAAAGGAAGGGGAAAGGAAAGGAAGGGAAAGGAAAGGAAAGGAAAAGGAAAGGAAAGGAAAGGAAAGGGGCAAGGAAAGGAAGGGAAGGGAAGGGAAGGGAAGGGGAGGGAAGGGAAGGGAAGGGAAAGGAAGGGGAAAGGAAAGGAAGGGAAAGGAAAGGAAAGGAAAAGGAAAGGAAAGGAAAGGAAAGGGGCAAGGAAAGGAAGGGAAGGGAAGGGAAGGGAAGGGGAGGGAAGGGAAGGGAAGGGAAAGGAAGGGGAAAGGAAAGGAAGGGAAAGGAAAGGGGAAAATAAAATAGGGAAAGGAAAAAGCAAGAGGAAAAAGGAGAGGTCAGACTTTCTCATCACCAGCAGCACAGCAGTGGGAGCCCATGGCTGTGTGTGGTGAGGATCAGAGGACTGCAGGATTTTTAATGGACCCAGGCAGAAACTTGTGTCTCTCTCACTGTTACCAAGCAGATTGGTCATCTTTTTAAAAGACCTTATATAAACTTTCATTTAATTCACATGACACATATAATAAAGTGCTCCAAAACCCCTCTGTTGATATTCTCAGCAGCAGGAGACTCTGAAGGAGCTCCTGTGCCACAGGACCTCTGTGGGACACCAGGCCAAAAGGAGATGCAGTGATTGCAGCCCTGTGCTGTGCTGCTCATAGCCTTGGACAGTGTCCCCTCCAGTTATCATTAGAGAGCAGCAGAGGAAGTTCACACAAAAACACCAGCACTGAGATCTGATTAGAACCAAGCAAAGCAAGGAAGTGCAGAGCTAAGATTTATATGCAGACCTTAATTAGCTCCATTGTTCTTGAGAACCAAAGTGTACACAGTGAGGAACATTATACTTGCATCTCCAGAGCTCCTCAGCACCTAAACATCAGAAAGACTTCAGCCTGCTTTTCAGCCTGAGCTTTTGTCCCTGTTGCCTTGAAGTCACAGCTGAGTCTGACCTCCTGCCTTGCAGGGTTGTGGAGTTTTCAATTTTGGGTTTCCAGGGGTAAAAAGAAAAAGGGGCTGCAGCGCTCTCAGTAGGCTGTGGGAGGGTGGTCTGAGGGAGCAGGGCAGTGCCCCCTCCTCAGAGGCAGCAGCATAAATCTCAGTGTACTGGAGCATGGTGAGTGCTGCTTTGTTGTCCCTGTCACAGCTCAAACAAGCACGAGCCACTTGACAGATGAGGCTCCAGTCCCAGAGCTGGTGGCAGCACAAGGCCTTGATCTTTCCACGTACGTACCCTCTCGGGAACATCACCTCCTCAGAAGGTCTCTGAGCCTCAGGGATGTTCCCTCCCCTTCTCACCTTGGAGAGCTGCAGGATAAACACAAGCCTTAACTCAGCAAGCACTAAAAAACCCAGGGGCACTGAGGTGCTTTTAGTCCTTTCCCACAGTCCTGCCACGAACAGTGTTCTTGTGGGGATGGTGGCTGTCAAGGTTAACGAGCAACGTGTCATTTTGCTGGCAGTTTGCTGGCTGGTTTGTCTTCTGGCTCATAGTTGGGTTGGGTGATTCTGCCTAGAAAATGCAGGTGGTGGGAAAGTGTGCTGGGAGAGGTTGTGTGTTAAGGTGAGCTTTGCTCAGCCTGTTGTGTGCGCCCATCAGGAGTGTGCTCGTGTCCCCTCTCCAATGAATGTGTGTTTGCTCTGCTCCTCCTCTTGTCTGAAAAGACACCCAGGCCAAGTACTGATGAGAACAAGGAAAAAATCTCTCTCAGACTGCATTTGTGGTTGCTGTCGTTCCACCTTTAATGTCTGTCTCCCAACTTTACCTTTTCTCCCCCCAGTATCTAACCGGCTCGACCTGTTCCAGTTCAGCATGCTGGAACCAGCACACTGCAGAACATACCCCCTCTCAGGGTCAGCAGGTTTTTTCCTCTTGCTTTTCTCCCCTCTTTTCAAAACAGGCTGGGGATTGTCAGCGTTTGGGGAAACTTTCTGTAAGAAAACAAACCACGAGGAGGATTTTGGTGTTTGGGCTCAGCCAGGGCCTTCCACTTGGGTTTTGGAGCTGTGATGCTCAGCTGCATGGTGCACACACAGCACAGGCATGGTCTGTGGAGTAGTGGTGTCATTATACCACTGATAAATAGCACACAATATGCAAATATTGCTTTCTGGTTCTTGAAGGCATCTCTAGATCTGCTCAGTTCTTCTGGCTGCTCTCTTAGCAGAAGTTTCCTGAACACTCTCAGTGATTTTTTTGGTAAATCCTCAGAGTCAGCTCTTCAGTGCTTCACCGTGGGACACGAGGATCTTAAAGCTCCTTCCCAACCTAAACTGTTCTATGATACTGTGTGGAAAGATCTCTTGAAAGAGAGGAGGTGCACAGCTCCTGCGTGGGTCAGTTTTGCCATCAGGCCACCTCCATGTGTCATCTCTCATGCCAGTTCCAACCTGAGGGTGAGGAGGGTGAGGCAATCCCTATTGCTCACAGACTGCACCGAAATTCATCTCACTGGAGGGCAGAAGCTCCCAAATTCCTGTACAGTAGCACAAGTCAGGCAGGGACTCCTACTCCTGAGTAAGCAGAGCAAGGTGAAAGCTTTTCCCAGCACTCCTGGGCTCGGTGGGGACAGGCTGTGAGGTCAGTGCTGCTCAGGAAGGAGGGACCACATGTCCAGGAACAGGAGAGGAAACAGCCCGAGCACGTGAAGCCTCTTTTTGCCTGGATGCCATCGGGGAGAGGCTGCAGGGCTGGTGTGTGTGTGTGCAGAGATAACCTCTGGCTCCCTCAGCCCTGCAGCGAGGTGGTGAGGGCTGATAGGGGCTCCCCATCACCCTGCTGCCCTAGGGGAGATGTGCTCCTCTTATCTGCTGCAGCTTCCTGGCCTGAGTTGCCTGCACTGGGGGGGAGGCTTTGGCCCCAGCATTGCTGTGGCTGTCTCTATTTTCCTCCCTGGTCCTTCTGTGCCATCAGCAGAAGGGCTTTGGCCAGTCCTTGGCTTTGCTTTGTTGGTAAAAGGGGGAGCAGAATGTACCTGGGATGGCACCTGGGTGCTGTGTTTGCTCTCAAGGATAAAACTTTTCCCCCTTCTGACATCCTTTCTCTGATTTTTTTTTTTTTTCCTCTCCCTCTTCCCTTTTTCCCCTTGATGCTACAATTTGAAACTGCTTTAATTGTCCTTACTATCTATTAACACTTGTTTTCTTTGAAGTTGCCTGAAAAATCAGCAATAAAATCCTTGACTAAGATTATATACTGTGATAACTAAAAGATGTGCCTGAAAACCACAAATGTCCAAAAAAAAAGGAAAGAAAACAGCAGCTCAGCATTGTCCCAGGCCAGATTTTTGGTACACTTTTAAAAACCTTCTTCCTGCTTAAGTTTATTGTTGTTAATAAGCTTTAGTCTCCAACCTTAAGGAATTACAGGGACCTCAGAAGTTTCTTGGTGAATACATCCCCTTCCAAAAGAGTTTCTTACAGCTCTGGATGCAGAGCAGACCACGGGCAGGCAGTTGGGTGCAGGGACACTGGGAAGCTCCTGCTGCATTTCCCTCCTCCTCTGCCCTCCCTTGCCAAGGGCTGATGGGGAGGAGGACACACGAACGTTCTCTTTTGCTCTCTTTTGGGAAGCTTGGCTTTGGAGGCATGGTTTGAATCACTTCCCTGTCACAGCATCATCAGGCAAATATTTGTCTCGCTTTTTCCCTTTGAGGTGTTGTGGTAGGGAGCAGGAGGAACCTCCAGCCAAGCTGGGAATGCAGTTGTGTCAATCTGAGCCTGTTTGAACTTGCTGACTCTGCGGAGCCAGTCGCTTACATGTGAATACAGCACAACTCTTCCAGAGCTGTGCCCCCCCTTCTTTGGGTTTGTAGATCATTATCTTTCCTCTGGCTCACGCTTCCAACTTGCCTTTATTCCCAGGAAAGCACAATTTCCCTCTAGGATAAAAATACAAAGTGCTGTGTGTGGATCCTGTGTCCGTAGGTATCGTGTCCTGGCACTGGGTAACTTTGCAGGTTGTCCTCCTAGCACCCAGAAAGGATTTGTGATCAGTTCTGGTCTGAATGGCATCACAGGGGCTCTTGCAGAACTGGCCACAGTACTCCAGATGTGGCCTCAGCAGGGGAGAGTAGAGAGGGAGGAGAACTTCCCTTGATCTGCTGGCCACACTCTTCTTCATGCATCCCAGGATTTGCCTTCTTGGCCATGAGGGCCCATTGCTGGCTCATGGGCAACTTCTTGTTCAGCAACACTCCCAGGTCCTTCTCCAAGGAGCTGCTTTCCAGCAGGTCAGCCCTTCACCTGTACTGGTCCATGGGGTTCTTCCTCCCCAGGTGCAGGACCCTACATTTGCCCATGCTGAACTTCATGAGGTTCCCCTCTACCCAACTCTCCAACCTGTCCAATGCTGAACTTCATGAAGTTCCCCTCTACCCAACCCTCCAACCTGTCCAGGTTTCCCTGGATCCCAGCAACCTGCTGCTCTGGCAGCCACTCCTCCCAGTTTTGTACCATCAGCAAACTGGGCCCACTCTGTCCCTTCTTCCAGGTCATTGATGAATGTGTGGAACAAGACTAGACCTAGTCCTGACCCCTGGCACTTGAGGCCATCTCCAAAATGGCCAAGTTTTGCTATTCCAATGTCTCTTGCCTTGCTGGGAAACGTGCATGTGAGTCTGAAGGCTTTTGGGGGTCATTTGGGTGGGTTTTTTTTAAGGATACAAATAGCAAACAAGCCAAGAAGAGAAGACAGAAACTCATCCAAGTGCAGCCTGTGTCTGATGTGCAAAATTACTCATGTCTTGCTGGTTCCTGGGATTACAGCTGTTGAGGGCTGAGTGGCTTGCTCTCTTAAGTGGGTGATGTTGGTAATTAGCCCTGGAAATACGTTGTCGATACAGATTCTCTGCATGTTTTAACACACAAACAACTGACTAAACTCTTTAACCCCAGGGTGTTAGTGTGGCTGCACTTTTGACTGAAGTTCCAGTCATATTCACAAGACTTATGGACAAGGGGAGTCAGCAGCAGCGTGTGGGGTGGCTGCTCCTAAAAATGCTGCTGCTTCACCTTCTTTTTGTTTAGGATTTCCTTCCCATGCATGTCAAACAGCAGAATCTTTGAAGAGGAATTCCCTGTGTTTTCCTACATTTCTAGGCAATTTGGGCTGAAGTAACTTTTAAGCAAAATGAACCAAAGCTGATGTGACACAGAAACCTCTGAGCAGACACAGAAACCTCTGAGCAGACACAGAAACCTCTTGAGCAGAGACCCTACCTGTGTGATTTTGAAGGCTGTCTTCTCTTGCTCTGTGAGCCATTTTTCCTGCTCTAGGGCCTGAAGAACATCACGGCCTGAATTTCAACCTGGTTTGGGTGCATCCTGCACTCCTGTTGGTTCTGATATGGTGGCGTGAAGCTGAAGCTTAGACAAAGCAGAGTTCTTGGGTTTTTAGTCTAAACAGAGATATTTGGTGGTGTTCTGAATGGTAGACATGCTTTCTCTTTCTGTAAATCATTGAAAACGTGAGGGGTTTGATTCTTGGGGAATTATTTACTGCTATTTAAAGGCAGCAATGTAAATGGAAGGTCTCAGGGAAGAAAACTGTGGAAGAAGTAAAGCAATTGTAGCAGCTAAATTGTGCTCAGGGCATCTGACCAGCTCAGTCCTTCCCAGACTAGCTTGGTGAACTTAACTGTGTTGGAGGGGAAGAAGACCCCCGTGTTTATTCTAAAGAAGGTGAAGGATGGAAAGTGCTGGGGTTTATTCTTAGCCTCTGAATGGTTGGATGTGTGGCTCCCTTGTCTTTAGATAAGCATCAGATGCATGAGGATCATCCCCTTGATTCTGATACCAAACTGCTCAGAAATCACGAGGCAGATGAGGACCGACCACGAGTGATACAGCAGAGTGTAGGGATCATCTAGTGGTAAAGTGGAGAAACTTAGAATAATCTGTGGGTTATGAAGCCAGAACCTGAACTTGATCCTGTCAGATGATCTCTCTGGACTGATAGTGCCTGGATTCATTGGCCTCCCCACCACGTTTCCACAGGCACGGAGACGTGAGGGAGGAGGAGGGTGTTTATACATGCACTGGATCCTGTGCTAGAAGAATTAATCTTGATTTAGATGCTGGGACTTTCCCAACCAGGCAGGCCTCAGTGAAATTACTTGCTGCTCCCCCTCTGGACATGCTGCTCCTTCTAATCAGACCTACCTAGCATCAACCTCTTTTGACAGAAAGCCAACAACGCTTGTGCTGCCATAGTTAGAAGGGAGAGGCTTAACCCTGGACCCTGCTCAGAGGCTGCACATCCCCCCTTTTCTTCCACACCTTCCTTTTGCCCGGGCCTCCCAGCCAGCCAGGCCCTTCCTCCTAGGGATGTGGAGCACACCAGCAGCCTTGGAAACCCAGAGCTGCAGCCCTGGTGTGGTTTTTTCTCCCCGTGGTGAAGAGGTGAGGGATTCCCACGCACGCCAAGGGGTGATGCTTCCTCCCTGAGAGCCAGAGAGGCTGGTGGAGGTTATCTGCATGCAAAGCAGCAGCTCCTGGTTTTGTTCCTAACTCAGTGGGACCCAGAGCTGGGAGCAGCTGCTTCTTGCCTTTGCCTCTTTTGGGATGCTTTGCCTCCTCGTTCTAGCCTTGAGCCAACCAGTCAAAACCTGCCCACGTTCTGGTTTTGGCATTGAAGCCGTAGGTTGCCCTGTTTGGAGACCTCCAGAAAGCTTAGATGATCAACATGCAAATCCCCTGGGGATTAAGAAAATACAGCAGCTCCTCTCAGAGGGGTGGGAAGGGCTGGGATGGGACCACAGGAGCTGCCTGTCGCTTCAGCA
>NW_008601702.1:25689-32874 GCF_000691845.1 Merops nubicus
GCACCATGCCCCTGGGGTTTTTTTTTTTCCCCCCCCCCCTCTTATGAGTCAGCTCCTTTAGGCACGGAGCCAGCACCATCCACGGGGAGAAAAAGGAGTCGGGCACTTGAGCTCTGCATTTGTTTGTTAGCACAAAAGTCTCTTTTTTGGATGAAAAGCAGGGAAGTGTTCGCTCGCTGCCGGCCCGGTGGGATCATCACCCTGCAGAAACCTCCCTCTGAAAACTTTTGCTGGCCGTGTGTTTTAAAAAATCAGAAGGAAAAGAAGAAAAAATGAAAACCCAGGAGAGGATTTGGGGGAATTCTAGTGCAGCAGCATCTTAGTCATCCTGTTCACGTGACCCTGAGAGGGAAAGCTGTGGCAGAAGAGGGGCAGCAGAAGGTGATTTTCACAGGGAGGGTGGGATGAAAGGCAGGCAAATAGGTTGAAAAATCAGATTTTTTTTGATGGGCACTCAGGCACAGCATGGCTGGATCCTCTCTGCTCACCTGAGGAATTCCTGGTGTGAGGGGAGGGAAGAGATGAGGAGAGAGCTTGTTCCCAGACAGCTCTGCTGTGAGAAGCAGAGTGCGTAGCAAGGTACCCACGGGTTTTGCATAGCAGTTCTGAAACATCAAGAGTTTAGTTCAGAGGTGGATCAGGCCTTGTTTGGAAAAGGCTTCATTTCCTCTTTCCATTTTGGGATTATTCATTGCCAATTCTTCTGGCTCTCTGGCTGGTCTCATTTTAAATACAGCCCCACCGCTTGCTCCGAGAGGTTGCTCAAGGCTGGCACTTGGTGCAAGGGAATCCTCCCTCCTGTGATGTGCAGAGTTTTATCTCCTTCCTTTCATCCTCTGTATCGTGGTCTCCTTTCAGTGTCCCACCCACAGTACTGTCCATGTGTCTGTGTACTTGCAGGTGTGCTGGGGAGACTGAGCACCACCATATGAAGCAAAGGTTTCTCTGCACCACCCCAAGCTTCTCTGCTCTGTAGGATGGCTCAGAGCCACAATTCATTGATTTAAGCTAGAAAAAATACCCCAGCTTTCATCCTCTCTGTTCTGCCCCATTGTAGTGGTCACTTCAGAGCTGCTGGCACAGGTTTCTGTGACCTGCACCTGTGGCTGAGTGCAGCATTTCTTATTTTGCCCTTCATTTCATACATTCCCACTTAAAGTGGTTCATTTTTTTGGTGCTGATGAACATCATATCATTTTTCTCTATGGTTGTAAGATGCTCAAAGCCAAGCTGCCTTATGAGCCTGGCTTTTGTATTCAAAGGATGCCAGTGTTGTCAGGCCAAAAGATGTTGTTATAGTCACAATGGGGAAATAACTTCTAAGCACAGCTTTGTTCCTGTTCTCCTTGTATCTTGGCAGGCTAAACAGTGAGGTCGAGCCTTTTCAGCCTTACATGTAAGATCTAATCAAGGCAAACCCTTCTAAAGGAGGAGAAGGCAACACAAATACTTCCTCCCTCCTCCTCAATTACAGCTAGGAAACTTTTTAAGCAGAAGAAGCCTTGGTGAAGGGAACGTTTAACTTTAAAAGAAAGGTTGTGGATGTGACTTGGCATCTGCTGCAGTTCAACCCAAGCTGGGTGATAAATGTTTCTCCAGGCAGAATGACATCCATGTTGCAAAGTGAGAGATGAAGATCGTGTCTATCCTTTGTGCTGCTCAGCTTTATCTTCTCTCTTATCTTGGGCTGTAGCTCTAGTAATCTTTTTTTCCCTCTCCACCCTTGATTTGATGCAGTGAAACTTGCTTAACCTGCCAAAGGCACAGACCTGCTGGCTGTAATGTGGACAGGTAGCGACTCTCCTTGAGAACTCTGCAACCTGCTGCTTTGGTTTTGGGATTTTTTGGGGGTATTTTTCCTAAATGTTGGCATGCAGAAAGCTGTGACAGCGCCGGTGATCCCTGACCTGCATGAAGTCAAAGGTGCAGTCGGGGTGTCTTCCTGTTTGTGGCTCAATAGCTGCTTCCTTTCAAGTATGCAAAGCTCAAGCACGAAGGGGTTGCCACATTCCTCTCTGCTGGTGCAGGCTCTGCTCTGGCTCTTAGGGCAGGGCAAGAGCTGAGAACTGCAAGCTGGGGGCAGCCAGTGGCTTTGGCACCAGTCCCTGTGGTGCTGCTGCCACGTTACCAAGTCCTGCCCTGTTGGCAGAGAGAATCATAGAGTCACCGACTGGTTTGGGTGGGAAGGAGCCTTTCAAGGTCACCCAGTCCAACCCCTGCAGGGAGCAGGTACAGGGAGCAGGGACAGCTGCAGCTAGAGCAGGGGGCTCAGAGCTTGGTCCAACCTCCCCTGGGATGGTTCCAGGGATGGGGCAGCAACCTGGGCCAGGGGCTCACCACCCTCAGTGTCAAACATTTCTTCCTCAGATCTAATCGAAATCTCCCTCTTTTTAGTTTCAAACCATCCCCCCTTGTCCTGTCCCAACAGGCCCTGCTAAAAAGATTGTCCCCAGCTCTCTGATAGACATCCTTTAAGTCCTGAAAGGCCACAATAGGGTCTCCCAGGTGCCTTCTCTCCTCCGGGCTGAACAAGCCCAACTTGTGGTGGTCTAGTTCAGTAAAAGCTTGCAGCTCAGCATCCACATCTCAGTGCAAAACAAACTCCTGGAACCATCCCAGGTGAGGCTGGACCAAGCTCTGAGCCCCCTGCTCTAGCTGCAGATGTCCCTGCTCCCTGCAGGGGGGTGGGACTGGGTGACCTTGAAATGTCCCTTCCCCCCCAAACCAGTCTGTGATTCTACGAGACCGGGAGGCTGGGTGGACAGGTTACTGGGCAGCCTCTGGGAGGATGGAGGTCAGGCACGTTGCTGATGGGAACTGGGTGGTAGCAGGGCACGTGCCCTGCTGTGGGCTGGGCCATGGGACAGAGCTGCCAGGCTCCCTGCCAGGCTCCCCACACGGTGCCTGGCACAGCGAGGGGCCCGCGCTGGATCGTGCCCCAGCTGTTCCCACGGCGCTTCACCCGCTTTACGAGACGTCCGCCGCTCTCCTTTAAAGGCAAACCTTCAGGAGTGGTGTTGGCAGGAGAATTTAGGCAGCCTTTCCACCCCCATTTGCCTGCTGACAGTTGTCTTCTTCCCCCTTCCTGCCCAGGCACATGAAGATCCACGAGAAGGACCCCAACAGCACGGCGAGCACCACGCCCCCGTCGCCGCTGAAGCGCCGGCGCTTGTCTTCCAAAAGGAAGTTCAGCCACGATGCTGACATGGACAGAGAGGAGAGGACACCTGCCAAAAAGGTTCTTGATGGGGCACGAAGCAAAAGACATCCCTGGCTACCCCCTAAACTGTCAGCTCTTGAGTTGAAGAGGGTAGAAACTCAGTGTAGAAACAGAAAAACGTGGTCCTGGGACAACCCTCTCTGTATTTTAAGTGCTTTCCCTCTGCAGCCAACACTGCTGAGAGATTAAACACTGAGACTGAAAAGGAATTGCTAGTTTCAGAGATTAAAATCATTCAATTTTTTTAATTCTTTATATTTTTGGGGTTTGCCTGTGACTGACTTTAGATAATTGATGTTGGATGACAAGAGGATGAACTGTTCTTTCACTGCTGCTGCTTTTCCCCTAGTTTTGGGTTTGGTTTGTTTTTTTCCTCCCATTTAATTCATACTAGTTTTGCAGGATAGTGACTAAAAAAAACAGTGTTCACTTCAAAAGCAGCAACAGCTCAAGCCTTTTTCTCTTGATCAGGAGGAAAAAAAACCTAAAATCTGTCCATTTCCCTTTCACAGTAGCACAATCCTGCATTACTGGAGTTGCAAGAGCAACCAGAAAATATTTACTTGAAGGCTAGACATTTCCATCAGGGTTTTATTTATGAAATATTTCAGTGCATTTCAATCCTTTAAACAAAATGTATGCTGGCTGCCAAACTCAGCTTGACCCTTTCCACTCACTATCTGTAAATGGCAAGCTGGTAGCAGCTCCAGGCAGCTCAGCATCCCCTTGTTCTGGGCACACTTTTCTCCCTGGGATCAGGAGAGGGCTGTAGGAAACATGCAGAAGTTCCCTGCATTTCCCTGGACCACTTGAGTTAGCAGTTGGCAGCATCTGGGTGGCATCAGTAGTTTTGGCTGACAGGAGGAATGCTTGGTGGGAGATAAACACGTGGGTTTATAGGTTGTTCAGATCACAGTTTCTCATTAGAGCTGTTGTCTCTGTGACTTTACCCCACACTTCAGCTCCTCCTGAGCCTCCTTTTGTGTCAGGCACGTTCTGGAAGCTCTGTCCCTTTGCCCTCTGTTGCCAAAATGAGGCATTTCTGTCAGCCTGCAGCAAGGTTAGGGATGAAGCCACTGCTCCATTTTTTAAGAGGCCTTTGAGTGGATTCTGTGTTTGATTTGTTGCTTAAAATTGGCTCTGCTGAGGTTTCTTTTCCCCCCCCTCTCTCTGAAGGTTGTCGAGGATGGTCACTCCGGTGAAGGGGATAAGAGGGCTGAGGAAGAAGTTTATCACTGTCCAGTGTGTTTCAAAGAGTTTTTTTGCAAGTATGGGCTGGAGTCCCACATGGAGACACATCCAGACAATTCCCTGAGGTAAGAAATAGTCCCTGAGAGTTTCTCCTCCCCAGGTGGCCTGAGGGAGCCTGCTGGGGAAAGACAGGAGCCACTCAGCCCCCTGCGCTCTTAACTACTTCCCTTTGTGCTTTGGAACAGCTTTGTAAATGTTTCTGCCTCATTTTATGTCACCAGGGTGCTGGTAGGGGCTTCATTTTGGTATTTTTTTTTTTGCAAATACAGGAAATCTTGCTGGGAATCTTTTTAGCAGAAATGAAAGCACCTCTTCCTCCCCTCCAAACCCATCACTCTTGTTGCATACAACTGTAAAATCCCAACACGGCCAAATTTTAACACATTAAACTAAAAACACATAAAGCATGAAGCAGAACTTGATAAAAATATTCAGGTACCAGCCTATGAGGTGATTCTGCTTGGGGAGGAGAAGGCAGCTGGATATAAAGGTTTTGGGAGGGTGTGAAGAGAGGTGAGTTTCTGGTTCCAGGCTGTCAATAAAACAAGTTACACTTTTCTGCCTGTTGAGATTAGGGAATGATTTGCATTTTGGCTTAAATCAGCTTCTCTTAACAAAGAAAAATTAGTTATTAATTGTTTGGGAAGGTGCTTGAGTGTTTTGGTTCATGTAATTGCCCCTGGGACTCCTGATGCTTTTTTATTTCCTGTTTTTTTACCAAAGAAAAATGTGGAGCCGGATACATGAAGATAGAAAAGAGAGATTCCAAGTCTAGTTTAAAGGTGTAGAAAAGCTGCTGTTTGTCCATTTGCAGAAGCTTCTCAGTGTTTTAAGCTTATTTAGGGACATTGGACTCTACTGATCTTTTTGGAAGGGTGTAGAATTCATCATCCTCAAGTGTCAACACTCCCCTGAATATAGTTTCTTCACTGAATGGCATGGAGCAGAGCCATCCCATACTGTTAAATGGCACTAATTCTATTAAATGTTCCATTTTTTTTATAGGAGAAAACCATAGTTCATATGTCAGCCCATTTTTAAAGCCCTTTGTAAGTGCTGGAGTTATTGGGGAAGGAGTTGGAAAGAAAACTCTGTCTTAAATATTGATCCAGCAAATAGTAGTTAATTAAATGGAGTTTACTTTTTCTGAAGTAAGTGAAGTAAATCTTCATTCTAGGGCAAAACTGAAGCAGTTGTTCTCTGGGAAGAGCTCTGCAACCCCCACAAAAGGGAGTCTGAGATGGTTTTGTTGTACACTTTGTGCTTTAGAGGAGGTGATTGCCCTGTTAGGTTTATCCTGGCATGAGCCTCATTTTGCAGCTTCCATGAAAACGTGGCCTCTCTGCACAGTTCTGTGCCATGGACCTGAGTGGAGAGGTGGGTTCTCTTGCCTTGACTGATGGATAAAAGCCAACAGAGTGGATGCCCTTCTAGCTTGGCAGCTTTGCAGTCTGCTGTGGGAAGGCAGAAGGACACCCTGGCTGTTCCAGACATGCTGTTCCAATTCCTGCTACTCTTTCTCTAGGGTTAGGAGACTCACTTTTGGATAATATTCTCCTGAAGTGGATTGTGCTTCCCCTTGACTGTGTTGAGCAACAAGGACTAAAATGTGTCCCTAAATGAAAGCCAGGACTGTCAGGCTCTGTGGGCATGAGCTGAGGGTGGTGCTGGGGTGCTGCTCTTGATGGGCTTGTCTAGACGATGGTGAGAGGGGATTTGTCAGATATTTGCTTTAGCAATTTAAGACATGTCAGTGGAGATAGGACAGCACAAGGAAGCTGTGGTTCTCCCCAGCCAGCTAACACATTCAAATGCAACTTGTCCTGCCTATCTGGTTTAAAACACATCTTTTGTCCCAGTCTAGACAAGTCAAATGACACTGTCTGCTTGGCCCAGGCTGACAGAAGATCCTCTGGTAAGCAGAGCACTCTGGGCTGCTGCTGAGGGGACTCTTTCAGCCCAAAGGCAATGGGTTAAAACCCTTGGCAAGCAGGGGCTGTAATCCCTGGGTTCCTGCAGGGCTGTTGGTAGGATTCAGCAAGATGGACTGAATGTGACATGGCATTCCCATCCTGAGCTTGTGTGACTGAAATGGTTCCTTGTGGTGAGGCTTAGGGCTGTTTTTTTGGGGTGCAAGAGATGAAGTGAGTATTCTGCTGCAGTGTTAGAGCAGGGGGCACGTGTATGGGTGCTCCTGATGGCAGGGGAGCAAACTGCAGAAGGTTAGAAGGTGTGCATCAAATCCTGGGGTTTTCTTGTAGAAGACAAGGAGGAAAAACTCCTTAAAGTTCAGACAGACAAAGCAGTGTGGCAGCTGTGTTAGGAGTGAAGGGAAGGGAGCAGAACCCCCTCAGCTGCTTTTTATAGCCAGTATTGCCAAAGCAGAGCCCCTTGATCCAGACTTCTGCCATTCAGGTATCTGTTGTTGTGCATCCCAGACCCAGATGGGTCTGGCAGTTGGTTTGGAGCTACTGCTCTAGGTAGCCCAGCACAGACTGTTTTGTCATGACCCAAAATAAATGATGCTCCATCTGCCGAGCTGGGCCTGTCTTTGGAAACCACAGGGCAAACGTCTGACTCCTTTTTGCTCCTGCAGCAGTTAGTATAACAGCGTGGGCACAGGGCAGGGAGGGGACCCTGCCCCTCTGCCAGCTCTGTGAGACCCCCCTGCAGTGCTGGGGCAGCTCTGGAGTCCTCAGCACAGCAGAGCCAGG
>NW_008601702.1:33253-37232 GCF_000691845.1 Merops nubicus
CCCTGCAGGGGGGTTGGACTGGGTGACCTTTAAAGGTCTCCTCCAAGCCACCCCAGTCTGGTTCTGTGGTTGCAGAGTGGGCCCTGAGTGATGCACCAGTTCCCTTGACTGTGGCACCAACTTCCATTCAAGGAGAAACCCCCAAAGGCAGCAAAGTGCCAGGGGTGGGCAGCAGCTTCTGCCTGGCTTCCTTGTGGTCCTTTAATCCTGCCATTGTCAGGCCGCTGTGTAAACACAGCCTCTTGCCCCCAGAGCCTCCTGAGTGTGTCTGCCCCAGCCCCCCCACCAGTGGCTGAGCAGCTAATTTACAGGGTGGGCCATTCCCCTTCCAGATACTGTCAAATGAACAACTTGAAATCACAGGGTTGGCTGCTCAAAGCCAGATGAAAAGACACCCCAGCATTGTCTTCCCCAGTGCTGCTTTCTCATGTAAAGCCCCGAGAGGGGAGCACCTCATTGTTTACTTGCAGCAGAACAAACAATACTTAATCCACTGATTGTGTGAGGGGGGCTCCCCGCTTGGGAGAGTATCTCTTGATTATGTAAAACCCCAAATCGGGGCATCTTTGTCTCCTAATTACGATAAGACCTGCCCTGCTCTTGGGAGCAATAATGGGGCCTTTTGTCCCGCTGACAATGGGCTGTGGCACCGCATCCCCTCCGTGGCATTACCCCCTCCCCCGACAGCCTCTGGCCCTTTGTAGCCCTGGGACCTGGACCCTAATTAGTGACATGAGCTGGTCAACCCTCCTGAGGCTGTCTCATTAGCAGGAGGAGGTGGTCCAGGGGTGCTTTCTGACCCCCTTGGCCTCTCTATCTGGGTTATTTAAAGAGCAAGGACTGTTCTCCCTGCAGCAGGGGCCTCAGGACACGGTCTATTTTTGGGGGGGTTTGTATCTGAGGGTCGATATAATTAGCAGAGTGCTGAGACACCACGAAGCCAGTCTGGAAACAGGTCGGCTTCCCTGGGAACTGCTGTGGTGGAGGGTTGCTGTCAAACTTGGGAACGTGCTGATGAAGGTCTCCTGACAGCTCTGAGCAGCGTCAGCAGCGAAGGAGACGCGAGGGTTTCCTGGGGAGAGACCTCTCCAGGCACTCTGTGAGGCTTCTCCTCTTCCCTTGGCAAGTAGAGCAGAACAGGCTTAAAGGAAAACGTGTGGCTTTTCAGAAAGTCCATGCAGTGTAAAACCCCTCTGGTGGGTTTCGTTGGAAGCAGAGAGAAGCCTCTCTAGTTCCTCTCCTTCTTCTCCAGGAGGCTTCTTACCGTGCTCTCTGTACCAACAGCTAAAGGGGTTTGAAGTTTTCCTTCCTCACAGCAGCAAGGAGATGTTAGTGCTGCCTCCTATGCCTATCTTCTTGAGGAGAGGAGGAGGAGGAGGGGGGTGGTGGGAGCATGGCAGTCCCCACCTCCCTTAGAGACCTGTTTCAGCATCAGTTCTCAGCAAGGACAGTTGTGTGGTTTGGGCACGGGAAGAGCCTGGATCTTAGTGAGCGTTATGAGAACCTTCTGCTCACATTTGGTTCAGTGGGGCCTTGCCTTCAGCTGTGAGATTTGGGGCTGCTGCAGGAGACAGGAAATCAGCAGACATTGCAGAGCGTGCGAGACACCATCTGCCTCAGTCACCCAGCTGCCCTGCTGGCCAGAACCAGGAGATGCCTGTTGCTGTGAATGGATTCAGGGGAGATGAAGTTTTTTTGACCTTTTTACAGAGCATGTCCAAACAGCAATTTGATATATTAAGCTTTGCAGCTTGCCAAATCCCAGGCGTATTTTCACAAGGACAGCAAAAGCAGTTCTCTTGCCCCAGGGCAACGTGCTTCTGTAGAGCTTCCAAAGAAGGAAAACCAAAAGCCATTCACAGCCTTACCTTGTTCTTCAAAACATCCTACCCCAGTTTTGCTGAAACTTGTAGTCAGCTTGGCTCCAGGTCGAACAGCAGCACAGAAAGCTGCTGCTTTGAACAGTTGCATCAGTACCAGGGATGGTAACAGAAGAGCTCAGCTCCTGGAATGGAAAGTGTCAGGACACCCTGACCAGGGGTGTCTGTTGTCATCTGCCTCCAGTTTTGCCAGGGCAACCCCTGGGAGCTCCTCTTTCTGAAAACACTCCTGGGTGGAAGATGCTGCTGTTGTGTCTTGCTGTTACCTGGCCTCGCTTGGAAGGAGCAGACAACATAAATGCCCTTGGAATGATCTCTTGGCCTCTCTTGAGTAGATTATCTCACAAGATTCCCCATTTACCAGCACATCCCCATTCTTCAGTGCTTGATGTCAGCTGGATTATCTCACAAGATGTCCCAAGGTTCCCCATTTACCAGCACATCCCCATTCTTCAGTGCTTGATGTCAGCTGGTGGGATGCTGTGAAGCACCCAGACCTGCCTCCCTACCTTAAATCCCTTTAGCCAGTGCACGTGAGCAGCCCTGTGTCAGTCCAGCAGAAGGAAGTGGGTTTGGGCTCAAAATTATTCCAGCTACTTAGAATATTACATTTATTGCCCAGTTATTGTTCTTCAGGGCGGTTCTGAGCATTAGGTTTGAGGAGATAAAAAGCCAAGAAAATAAATCAGTGTGAATTTGAAGTGTACAGGGGTGATTTCAATGCTCAGCACCAGCAGAGGAAACAAGGAGAAGAGACTTAGGAGAAGAGTAAGTTGTGTGCAGAGCCTCAGCACCAGCAGAGGAAACAAGAAGAGATTTAGGAGAAGAGTAAGTTGTGTGCAGAGCAGTGGTGTGACTGAGCCAAAGTACATTGTACAGGATGTAAAAGAAAACCCAAAGCTCCAGAAAAAGCCCCTGAAATTTCATGCCTGTTTTTGCCAGTGACTACTTAAGCAACTTTAGGAAATCACTTTCAATCTTTTCTCTCCTCAACTAGCAGGGATCAATCCTACTGACTTTGGTTTGGTGAAGCCCTTTGCTTTCTACAGGTGTTCAGCCTTTGGTGGGAAGAGAGCACAAACTTAGAGGAGTGAAGGTGTTTGGGAACTAAATGTTTACCATTTACACTACTTGTGGGACAAAACTACAGCAGAGGAAGTTTTTTCCTGGCCGTGGTAACTCTGAACTGCTGTTACTGGAACCAGCTTGAAGCATGAACGAGTAGCCTTCTGCAACACTGTGAGATTTCACACAACTTCTCCATTTCTGTCCCAGCTCTTGGTCTGCACAGAGATAAGCCTCCTTAGCACTTCAAAATATCAAACACTGTGCTCTTTTAATGCAGCTGGATAGTCCTCAGGTTGTTGTGTGTCCTGTAGAAGTGCTGAGTACCAAGAGAGATGGAGAGTTCTCCAGCACAGTCATGTTCCTGGACCTCTGTGTCCTTTGGTTTTGACAGCCCATCCTTTGATCCCATAATTCCCATCTTACTTGTTGATTCAGATTGTACCAGCAGGGATAGTTTAGGGAGGAGCTGCTGCTGGAGTTACTGAGTGCCATGAGGAGAAGGGGGTGCAAGCAGGCTGGGGAGTGCATCCTTTGAGCAAATGGAGAAGGAAAAGCAGGGTGCTGAGCATCTGCCTGTGTGCTGGCTTGCAAAAGCAGACCAGAACTGCATGTTAAAGTGCTTTCTGTTCAAAAAAAAAGAGACGTGGGAAACATCTGAAGAGCAGCCCGAGTCCAAGGCTGGGCTAGAAGTGGTCAGTTCCCATCAGGGAGCTCATTGTGTGAGGAGATGGGGAATCCAGAGCAGCTGGGTAAAAATACCAGCTGCTGAATGGGCCCAGGGAGTGACCCTCTCATGTGGGGCTGTGTGCTCTGTCACATGGTGCTGGGTATCTCAGCTCAGCTGCAAGAATAGAAAGTGGGTGAAATGCAAAGCTCCCTGCAGAGGAAAGCTGCTCCTGAGAGGGGAAGGAGGGCTGAGCCAGAAGGGTTTGGAGCACAGGCCTGGTGAAGAGGAGCTGGGGGTGCTGAGCCTGGAGCAAAGGAGGCTCAGGGGAGACCTTCTGGCTCTGCACAGCTCCTGACAGGAGCCT
>NW_008601702.1:37263-43067 GCF_000691845.1 Merops nubicus
GGGCCGGCCCTGCCACAAAAGCCACAAAGCAACAGGACAAGAAGGAACCAGCCTCAAGTTTCTTGATACTTCTGGGTTTTTAAAACTTTGATCTTTATTAAGTAAAAAGGTCATTGTGAGAAAATGTTTGTGCAAGTGTCTGCAGGCCGTGCCCCATTTTCCCTTCATCTGTCCTTCGTTGCTGTTGGTTCTGTGGAAGGGAATGGCAGGATGAGGCACTGGAATCTGGCACTGCTGGAGTGTCCCTGGCACGGGCAGTTTGTTGCACTCTCAGGAAGGAGTGAAATCTCCATCCTGATTTTATTTTCCTCACACATAAGGGAAGTTAAAAGATGGCAGGGGGTGTCTCATGCCTTTTTGCTGAACCTTTGAGCAGTTAAGTTCACGTGGGTTCCTCCTGCCTGTGGGAGTCAGGGTGGGCCAGTGCAGCTGCTGGCCCTGCAGCATGCTGACAGGTTTCTGAAGGACAACATCATCACCCTGGTTTCTGTCACATCTCCCCTGGCTCCTGCAGGGAGCTTTTCTTGCCTGGACCACAGCACGGCTGTAGGAATTCCACAGGGGATTGTGCATCCCTCTATTAATAGGGCTGGCTCGGTGCTTTCATCAGGCTTTGCTGCACCCAAGGGTGGCTTCTTAGAAGCAGTGTGGCCAGCAGGACTAGGGCAGGGATTGTCCTCCTGGACTTGGCACTGGTAGGGCCACACCTGGAATCCCAGGTTCAGATTTGGACCCCTCACTCCAGGAAGGACTTTGAGGGGCTGGAGTGTGACCAGAGAAGTGCAATGAAGCTGGAGAAGGGTCTAGAGGCCAAGTGTGGTGAGGAGCAGCTGAGGGAGCTGGGGGTGCTGAGCCTGGAGCAAAGGAGGCTCAGGGGAGACCTTCTGGCTCTGCACAGCTCCTGACAGGAGCCTGGAGCCAGGGGGGGGTCGGGCTCTGCAAACAAGTGGAAATGGCCTCTAGTTGCCCTATGTGAGGTTCATATTGGGCATGAGGAACAATTTCTTCCCCTTGAGGGTTGTTTCCCAGGCTGCCCAGGGCAGTGGTGGAGTCCCCACCCCTGGAGGGGTTTCCAAGCCGTGGAGATGTGGGGTGAGGGACACGGGGCAGTGGGGACCTGGCAGTGCCCCCCAGCACAGTTGGACTTGATGATCTTAAAAGGTCTCTTCCAACCTGTAAGCAGTTCTGTGCTGCTTTGAGGGAGAGGGTTGAAGGGAGCCCCGGGAGGAGGCAGGAGCAGCCTTCACAAGCACTGCTGCTGCTTTTCCATCGCTCAGCTGCAGCAAGTGGGAGAGATTAGTGCAGCTGCTGGATGTTATTTCCCAGGGCCCTGGGTGTGGAAGCCAGGGAGGGTTTTTCATCCAAAAGAAGATGAGTATCTGGGCCTGGGTGGGGTCACACAGGAGCAGAAACCAATTTGCTCTCTTTCCTCTCCCTCCCTTTGCCTCAAAAAAAGCTTAGAAACATGGGAATCCCTTCCTGAAGGGGACTCTGTCTATTATCTAGTTTTTCTTCCAGCAGTGGTGACAGCCCCTGTGTTTTAACCCCTCCCTGGTCCATCTCCCCCTCCTTGGTGGCCTCCACGCCGTGCAGGTTGCTGGATCCCTCCCAGCCCTGGTGACTCAACAGCAGGGAATCACCCAGCTCTGTTCTGCCCAGCTGCATTGTTTTTGGGCAAAGCAAGATTTTCTTTGCTTGCCTGGCTACCTGCATGAATTCTCCACATAGTGTGAGGCAGAAAGGAGAATAATAATGCTAAAGGGAGAAATTAGGGATTTCAGTGGGAGGCGTTAGATGACTTACTAACCTAACTGTGTTTATTAATGACTCTGTCTCAGGATATGTTTCATTCTTGTTTTGTTTTCCTTGCTCCTGTTTGTGGCAGCTGCTGAAAGCACGGACAGGAAGGGAACAATATGCTGCTGAGGGTTTTTTTTTTGTTGGAGATAAGGCCTGGAAATCCACGCTGCTTTCATTTGTCCACATCCACAGCATGGGCCAGTGTTGTATCAGTGAGGTGCAGGGGGGAGAACTTCAGGTTTTGGTCTGCCTTATTCAGGAGAATAAGCAGAAGAATGTAAAATGTCACTTTTTCCTTCCCCAGATAATGCCAAGCAGGGTGTTTGTTGGATTTCTTGGTGACAAAACGATGGATGTAAATATTTGGCCTTCTCTCAACTTCTGAAATAGGAAATTTAGAGGGAGTGGATGTTTGACTGCATTATCCTTAATCAGAATCAAGATTTACTCATGTCACTTGTGCATTTTCTGGCTAAAATGGCTTTCCTTAAGGAAAAAAAAAGCTACTTCCACTGGTGACAAAGTGGAATTGGCTGAGAGGAGAGTGTAATGCCAGGCAACAGGCATCACTTATGTAAACCCTTCTTGCATAGGTGCTGCTTGTCCCCAGCGTGGCAAATCCTGCCTTGCCCCTTCAACAGGCTGCACAAAGCCTCAACTCTTTCCTAAAGCCCATTAAAAGGCTTTTCCATCCCAATTAGCATCACAGATTTCAAGAATACCAACTTAATTTAGCCGAAAGCTTTTTTAACAGCCTGTTTTTACACAGAGACCTTGTCTGGATTCCAATAAACCAAAAAAAGGTGCTCGGTGTAGTAATCATATTTAGGGGAAAAAGGGAAAACCCGTGGCCAAGGCTCACAGTCCCAGGGTAACACAGCAGCTTTTCTTTGTGCCTCTGGAAACCTACCTTGTGAGCTTTTATCTCCACTCAGGTGTCGAGCCCTTGCTCTGCCTGTTCTGCTGACACCCTCAGAACCTGTTCCCAGCCCTGCCATCCGTGTTTGACTTGGCACTGCACCCCAGCAGACTTGTGAAATCGTGAGGAGAAGGAGGGGGAATTGGTGGTTTGGTTTTGTTGTTTTGGTTTTTTTTTTTTTAAAAGTTCATCTTGAGCAAAGTATTACCATATGTTGCAGATGATTTATTTGCTAGGCTGGGCTTTTCAGACTTTGCACTGTTATTTATTTGTTTGTTTAAGCAAGATGAAGAAACATTCCTATCACCTCGGATTCCTTCCTCTTCTCCTTTACAGATGGCAATTTTAGTTTGAAAAGCAGCATAGGCACTGGCACGAGCTAAAGATGGAACATGATACTGATGACAAAACAGAGAAATGAATGGTTAGGCTTCCTTTAAAAAAAGAAATAAATCTTCCAGTTAATGCACTGTTGGGCATGGCAGCTTACCCCAGTTTCAGTCCACACAAGCCATAGCCAGTGCAGCAGGTACTTGCCTTAACTAGTTGAGGTTTGAAGCCTGGTACCTGCAGGTTTTTCTTGGAGGTGGGACGTGGCTGCATCTGCACCTGCATCACTAATGGAACCCAGAGCTCAGGTCACCTGGGAGAAGCTGGGGCTTGAGGGGAGGGAACTCAACCAAAATACACCCAGGTGAAACAAGTGTTGTGCATGTTTGGGTGAATGGTTTGAAGTTTGAATCCACAGGGAAGGCTGATAAGCTGAGGGGAGATTTAAGCTAGATAGATTTAGACCAAAAGGAAGAGATTTTTGACCCTGAGGGTGGTGAGCCCCTGGCCCAGGCTGCCCAGAGAGGTGGTCGATGCCCCATCCCTGGAACCATCCCAGGGGAGGTTGGACCAAGCTCTGAGCCCCCTGCTCTAGCTGCAGATGTCCCTGCTCCCTGCAGGGGGTTGGACTAGGTGACCTGGAAAGGTCCCTTCCCACCCAAAGCAGCGTGTGACTCTGTGATTCTGTGGAGCCCAAGTGAGGTCTGCAGAGCCTGAGAGACCTCCCGAGGTGGTGGCTTTACAAGGACCTCCCTTGTCCTTGGCCAGCAAGTTGCCAACGTGGCCACTGGTGCCCACCCTGGAGAGTCCCCTCCATGGCTCTCAGGGGGAGCTTTTCTCTGGCTGTTTTTATTCCATCTCCCCAAGCTTTGGCTGCCTTTTGAGATGTTCCTGGACTCCAGAGGAGGGCATCCACAGGTCCCTCCTGTGTGATCCTGTCACCCGTGACACAGGGGAAGGTGCTGAGCCAGGGTGTGTGTCTGTGCCCTGGAGTGCCTGCATCTTCAGGTGACAGGACTGATTCATCTGGATGTCTCTTGTCTCAGCCAGGAGCTTCTGTTTGACCAAATGGAAAAAGAGTTTAATCCTCTTCCCCACTTCTCTTTTTGCTCACTGCTGCTTCACTCACAGCAAGGAAAAGAAAAGTGAGGAGGAAAGAGAGAAAAATACAGAGGGGTGATGAATTCTGTGCATTATAAAGTCTCCTTTCTGAGGAGAAAGTACCCATTCCCTTTTCAGGATGTATTCCTCTTGTTTTGGGGGAGGGGAGGCAGTTCCCTTTGAGTGGAAAACACCATTTTTAAATTGCAAATTTTTGCTGTCCTGAGGCATAGCAGCTGATACAGGTGTAGCTGAAGGACTTTCACACGGGGGCCCTGCTCTGAAAGATTCACTTTCAAGTGCAGCTTTTGGTGGGAGCCCTGCATAAACCAGTGCTGAAACTCAACGTGTCACATACAGGATACAGGGGTGCTGGCCCCAGGGAGGTCAGGGGCTGGGGAGGTGCCTCAGGACACCCCAAGGTGAGGCCCCAAAGACCATGTTCCTAGTGGTGCTCTCCAGTCCTCACCATCCACGTGCTGACGGAGCAGGAGGAGCATGCCAGAAGCACTGCTGGCTTTCACAGGAGGCTTTGTCATCACCTCTAAAAGTAGCCTGCAAGCTGTTCATTCAGGTGACTGCTGTAACCCTTTAACAGCCTCCCTTTCCCCCAGCAGTTGTGGTGGTTTGGTGGTTTTGTTTTGCTGGAGATGAATGCCTGGCCTCACGGAACAGGGGCTGCCAAGTGAGCTGGGGGAGAGCTGTAGGTCCTGGAGCTGGAGGAGCACGATGTGTTGGCATTCCCACCCCTCACCACCACCACCAGAGACTCTTGTCACAGTCAGCAGACCTCTTTAAGTAAACATTTGCTTTCTAAATGGCACTGGTGTGGTATTTCATGGAATTCAGGGACTATGCTGGCAATAATGATCAAGGTAGGATGCGAGGGGATTGACGGGGGAGATAAAACAGATCAAACCTCCAGCACATCACATTATTTCTGTCCCAGCCTTTTGGGTACCATGATGCCAAAGGCCATGGTGCATACACTTCACTCTTGCCTCTTTCATGGAGGCCATGAGCCCAATGGCTTCGTGGGTGACTTGGTTCTCTCTTCGTTTTCAGGGAATAAAAAAAGGTCTCTGGAAGTTTACCTAGTGGTGAAAAGAACAACAATGGGAGTTTGTCAGGGACAGGACAGGGAGGGGGCGGTTCCAGGATTTTGTCAGAAGTCCTTTCTAATTGCAGGATGTTTTTTTAATGAGTAGGCACATGTCCTTTTCCTTGATGTGGAGGGTGAAGGCAGTATGGGGAGAACTAAGGCAGGGGGAAACCTGTGAAAAACTCCTAGTGCCTATAATCCTCTCAGCAGCAAAATCTGACTGCTTTGTGTTCTCTGGTGGTTGTTTCTGTGGAGCTGTGACCACAAGGAACCCTGCTGAGTGAAACCGTGTCACTTGCTGAGCAGCCTGGACGTGCCCTGTGGTGCTGCAGAGCTCCCATCCCAGCTGTTTAAAAGGCAGGAGGTTGGTTTGTCGACGTGTTGGCCAAATGCTGGTCCATGGTCCTTCCTGCCTGCAGCAGAGCTGCATTTCCAACAGCTTCCAGTTTTTGAATGCAGGTCTGCTTTGTGGGAGAAACTTTTTATTTTTTTTAGCTGAGCTTGGCATTTGAGAAGTTAAGAAAAAGAAGAAATGAAGTGTGGGTAGGGAAA